>NC_055683.1:9458440-9642626 GCF_017639745.1 Melanotaenia boesemani | reverse complement strand
GCAGGTCCTCTCAGGACATTTTTAATGATACAGTCCAGTTCAGTTTAAATATATTATCCAGTTCAAACAGGTGTGCTGTATGAGGAGTCCAGTTTAACTGTACCTGTTTACATCTACCAGTTCTTACAGAGTAATAACCTGGCCATGAAAAAAAAATTAAATAAAATAAAATCACAGAAGCATTCATTTCATTTCTATGTAGAGTAGTATGTTAAAAGTCATGTTGACATAAAATCTGTAATAAATACAAGTAATTCATTTTCCATCTGGTCAATTGGATGTGTGTCTCACCTTTACAGACAGCAAACAGCTGTAAGACACAGCTGCAGTCAGACTGTAGAGTCCTTAAGTTATCTGTGTTTATTCTGGCTTCAGTAATAATCCTCATACCTGTCTGTGCCACCAGAGAAAACATCTCATCTCTGCATGTTTTGGTCCCTGTCAGCTTAGCAATTAACTCAGTTATAATATTATTAAATATACAGCTGTGAATATTAAACCTTTTAACTGAGAATGAGTTTTTTGACTGATTAGTCCATCCAGACAGGATAGCATTAGCAGTTAGCTGTATATTAATCCCTCAGTCAAGACACACCTAATTATCTTCAGCTCAGGCTTAACATACAACTAGCATAATGCTAATCACTAGCTTACTGTACAAGCCTAGTTACTATGAGTAGGATAGTAATGAATAGGTTGCCAGGTCATTTAACTTCGTCACTGTGGTTAAAGAATAAATAAATCTGGTGGCTCATTGGTTTGTTTGAATTCGTTTGAAGTTTAACAAGAGCTGAAGACATTTTTATGGTGTTAAAATTAGCCGTTAGCGGCCGTTAGCGTTAGCCACCCGAACGGTTAGCTAGCTTCATATTGTTAAAATATACTTGTTCATATGGTTAATTTCGATTATTCTTTGGCTGATTTTACATCGTTTACCATTCAACAACATCTCTGGACATGTTAGAAGATGCTTAACCGTGTTTATAGTTCATAAATGAATCATTTAACCGAGGGACATTAGATATTAATCTCCGCTAGCGTGACGAAGCAAAATGGATGTACTTCCGGTCCGCTTCGATTAAAACAGTTAAAATAGTAATTAATTTCGGTCGTTCTTGGACTGATTTTACTTCGCTTACAGTTCATCAACATCTCAGGACATGTCTGGGGACGTTTACAGCCGTTTATAGTTAAAATATTAATAATTTCACGAGAGAAAGAATGGCGCGTACTCACCGTTTGCCGAAGCCAGCAGAAGGGGAGGGGCGGGAGCGGGCGCAACGATCTCGTAGTTTAGTGTTTAGTTTAGGTGAAGTCAGAAATTCTAGTGCTTGGTTAAAAACAGTGTAAAATATAAATAAATAAAGTTCTTAAACATATAAGTCCACTAACTAACAACTAACAGTAACACTAACTGAATAATATAAACAAATTTAATACAATTACTACTGTAATGTGGATGATTACAATGTGATAATAAAGTTACAGTAAAGTGTCCGAACACTGTTCAGTCTTTGAACTTCTCTTCAAAACTAAACGTTTCACATGTTGATAGTTGCATTAATTAGTAGATAAGATAATGAATTTTTCAACCATCATTTTAATCATTAAATGGTTTTGCAAAGAAAACTGTATATTATTCATTTGTGGATATTGCTATGGTACATGAGTCAGCCATAACTCCATCACAGGTGACAGATAAAGCTATTAATATTACACATCTTTTAATAAATTAAAGAAACGCCATAGAATTAACATGAATGATACTGATATTTGAGCCAGCCTCCATCATTTTATAAGCTGGTTGACCTGCAATTACACGTTTGGTGTTATAAAAAAAACAAGCTAATATTGAATGTTTCCATTAAATTTCACAATCTTAACCACTTATCCAACCAGTAAACCATCCCATCAGATCTCACAGACCACGCTTGGTATTTACCTGTATCTTTAAAATAATTTACTCTGTGAAATTTTGATACATGATTAATTAAAATAAACACTGATCAAACACAAATAGATTAACCCATTTCTATTCCCTCTCATTGCCTGTAGTTTACAAGCAAAGTTAGCTAATGTGAATACAGCAACTATAGAAAGCCAAATAAAGGAGATTAATTACCATTACTTAAACAATCAAAACCAACAAAAAAACTCTCCTACTTGCCTTTATAAAAATGTCGAGAGAAAACACGTATGAAGGGGATTGTGTTGATAGTGTCTCACCACTACAACCCTAGGCCATCCGATGTCTCCTTGTTACAACTTCAACCTGTAAACAGCTCAACGATGTAGTGTTAAAATAATAACACATTAGACCTTACTTTAGATTTTGTACACACACTGTCTCAGCACAGTGCGTGCACTCAGGAAAAAAGTAGCATCACTAACACACAAGTGTCAAAATAAAATAGTATATAATAGTAATAAAATAATATAAAGAAGTATTCATGAAGCTGAACTAAAAAGTTTTTTAATATAAAGTTGAAACTGGAATTAGAAGGTGCTGACAAGGAGCGCTGTAGAAACGGCTGCTCCGTCAGTCTGCCTGTTCTTGTTTGTGTTATATGTTGTTTTGTCTAGTCTTGGATGGGTTGTACTGAAAACATGAATTTCCCTGCAAGGGATTAATAAAGTATTTCTGATCTGATCTGATCTATAAAGATAGAACGTTGAATGGAAATGATTGTTAAATTGGTTGAAAATTGGTTGAAAATGGTTGAAAAGGGCTGAAGTTGGCTGAAATGTCTTTGTTGAAAAAGTATTTATCAAGCTGAAGTTAATTGTTTGAGAATTTAAAGCTCTAACTGGAGTAAAAAGATGCTGAAAGGGTTAAAGTTTGAAGTGAAATGTGTTTGAGATTGCTGACGATGGCTGAAAAGGGCTGAAATATGGTTGTTGAAGAAGTATGAAGCTGAAGTCAATAGTTGGAAGGATTTAAAGCTCAAGTTGGTGTTTAAATGTAGTTAAAATGGTGAAAAGGTGAACTGAAAAGTGCGTAAGATAGTCAAACATGGCTGAAAATGGCTGAAGTCTGCTTCCTTAAGCACCAGCTGAAGTAATCATGAAGCTGAAGTCAATAGTGAAAGTATTTAAAGCTGAAACTGAATGTTAAAGGTGCTGAACTGGTTGAATGTAGAAGAAATGATTGTAAAAGGCAGAAAGAGCTGAAACAGAGCTGAACTGGCAGCTGAACCACAGTCCATCATGTAAGTGAGCAGCAAAGGACATGATGGGAGGACAGACAGAGGAGGAGAGATAGGGGAGGACATGTGGCCTGTTGTAATGAGAAGGACAAGGAGGAGACAGGAGAAGAGGACAGAGACATATGTGGAATCATTAGGAGGACAAAACTGGGTGAGAAGTCCATAATCTGGATCAATTGGACTGAATAAATTAGGTGAAAGTTCAGCTGGCTGCTCACAGCTGAGAACGGTCAGTGAGTTGTCATGACAACAGCCCATGACAACTGACAGGCACAGACTGAGAAAAGAGCAGAGCAGAACTGCCGAATCACTCTGCGCACCTCCCGAACTCCTTGGTCCTGACAGAAAACCATAAGAGTTATCCTAATAAATCTTTCACCGTGAGCGCCAGGAGGGTCTGAGGAATGCAGGGATGTAATTTATTCATCCCTACTTCAAACAGAATTTAAATGGTGGCGAGTTAAAAACACAGGAGAAATGCACTTTGACCCAGAATCCTGGTTCTGAAATGCATGGACGGGTATAGGAGCCAAAGTAGACTTTTGCTCGCTTGGAGAGGCGTAACTCAAAATCTATAAGTCCCAGCTCTGTCGTGCTTGGTTCTATTCGAAGCCAACTTAAATTCCTCCGTTTTGATGTATAATGTATGTCTCTACGATGAAAATTGTAGGAGTGATGAGAATTTGTTTGAGTGGCGGAACAGGCTGAAAAGCTAGAGGGCGCTAGAGTGACAAGAGATTTTGTTGAAAATCAAAATTTTGATGATTTTTAAACTTCCATAAATCCAAAACCGTAAAACATATCGGCAAAAAAAGTCATTTTTAAATAGCCCAATCCATTGTGAGTTGTTTAAAGTTTGAATGGTGTTTCTAGCTGAATGTATGTAAAAGTAGTAGGAGTTGAAAGAAGCGGAAGTTTTTGAATGAGCTGAAACGTTTTCCATTGATTTCAATGGCAAAATATTTTTGTTTAAAGTTAATATTTTAAAAAGTATAAAAGTTATAAATACCAAAAGTCAGAGCATAAATGTCCTGAACGAGCTGAACGTTTTGATACCAAAATTGTTGAAATAGCCCAAAAAATGCGGAAGGAGAAAGGTGCCGAAAAATGCGGTATATAATAGTATATAATAACTAGAAAAAGCTGTTATGCATAACAGCATGTGTGAATGCTGTCATGCTGAATGATTGGAATAAAATGCTGAAAAGTGGCTGAGATAGTTTAAAAAAAAGGCTGAAATGTCTTTTTGAAAAAGTATTTATTAAGCTGAAGTGAAAGGTTGAAGGACTTTAAAGCTCAAACTGGAGTTAAAGGTGCTGAAAGGCTGAAATGTTGAACTGAAATGTGCTTAAGATTGCTGAAGAGGCTGAAAAGGGCTGAATTATGGTTGTTGAAGCAGTATATATGAAGCTTAAGTGCAATAGTTGGAAGGATTTAAAGCACAAGCATTGTGTTTAAAATGTAGTTAAAATGGTGGAAAGGTACTGAACGGAAATGTGCTTAAGATTAGTCAACATGGCTGAAAAGGGCTGAATTATTGTTGTTTGAAGCAGTATATATGAGCTTAAGTCAATAGTTTGAAGGATTTAAAGCCAAGCAGGTGTTTAAATGTAGTTTAAAAGGTGGAAAGCTGAACTGAATGTGCTTAAAGATAGTTCCAACATGGCTGAAAAGGGCTGAATATGGTTGTTGAAGAAGTATATATGAAGCTGAAGTCAATAGTTGGAAGGATTTAAAGCACAAGCAGGTGTTTAAATGTAGTTAAAAAGGTGGAAAGCTGAACTGAAATGTGCTTAAGATCGCTGAAGATGGCTGAAATATGGTTGTTGAAGAAGTATATATGAGCTAAGCTTAGTCAGTAGTTGGAAGGATTTAAAGCTCAAACTGGTGTTTAAATGTAGTTAAAATGGTGGAAAGTTGAACTTAAATGTGCTTAAGATTACTGAAGATGGCTGAAAAGGGCTGAAATATGGTTGTTGAAGAAGTATATATGAAGCTTAAGTCAATAGTTGGAAGGATTTTAAAGCACAAGCAGGTGTTTAAATGTAGTTAAAAAGGTGGAAAGCTGAACTGAAATGTGCTTAAGAT
The DNA here is from genome assembly GCF_017639745.1 of Melanotaenia boesemani. Classification (NCBI taxonomy): domain Eukaryota; kingdom Metazoa; phylum Chordata; class Actinopteri; order Atheriniformes; family Melanotaeniidae; genus Melanotaenia; species Melanotaenia boesemani. The sequence continues at coordinate 9,637,332 of NC_055683.1, read as the reverse complement.
CGCTGAAGATGGCTGAAAAGGGCTGAAATATGGTTGTTGAAGAAGTATATATGAAGCTTAAGTCAGTAGTTGGAAGGATTTAAAGCTCAAAACTGGTGTTTATAATGTAGTTACAATGGTGGCAAAGTTTAACTTAAATGTTGCTTAAGATAGTTTCAACATGGCTGAAAATGGCCGAAGTCTGCTTCCTTAAGCACCAGCTGCAGTAATCATGAAGCTGAAGTAAATAGTTAAAGGATTTACCGCTGAAAGTGAATATTAAAGGTGCTGAACTGGTTGAATGTAGAAGTAATGATTGTAAAGGCAGAAAGAGCTGAAAAAGAGGTGAATGGCAGCTTAAACACAGTCCATCATGTAACATGAGCAGCAAAAGACATGATGAGAGGACAGACAGAGGAGGAGAGATAGAGGAGGACATGTGGCATGTTGTATGAGTATTGGACAAGGAGGAGACAGGAGAAGAGGACAGAGGGACCTGCCTGGACTCAATAGGAGGCCAAAACCAGGTGAGAAGTCCATGATCTGGATCAATAAACTGAATGGATTAGGGCAAAGGTCAGCTGGCCTCCTAACAGCTGAGAGCAGTCAGTGAGTTGTCATGACGACGGCCCCCACCTCAGCTGATAGGCACACAGAGAAGAGGCCAGAGCTGCACTGTTGTCATCACTCCTGCGCACCTCCCGAACAACTGTTCATTAAAAAGAAAACTATAAGAGTTATCCAGATAATTTTTTTTCACCGTGAGCGCCAGGAGGGTCTGGGGAACGCAGGATGTAATTTATTTTACTGTAATGCGAACAGAATTCTAAATGGTGGCGGGTTGAAAACACAGGAGAAATGCACTTTGGGCCCAGAGTCCAGAAGGCCTTTAAATGGATTCAATGGAGGGCGTAGGTAGACTTTAGAGCAGCGTAGCTCAAAATCCGTAGCTCCCAGCTCCATTATCATCCAGGGTTCATTTGTAGCCACGAAGATTTCCTCCGTTTTGATATATAATTTGTGTCTGTACGATAAACGGTGTAGGAGTTATGAGAGTTTGTTTGAGGAGTGAAAAAAGCAGAAAAATCAGAGTGTGAAACAGATATCCAAGTTTTAGTGATTTTTAACCTGGCATATCTCATAAACCATAAAAGATATCAAAATTCTGAATAGAAGATTTATAGCCCAGTCCCTTGTGATCGATTTAAACTTTGAATGGAGTCTCTAGCCCAAAGTATGCAGGAGAAGAAAGGTTTCAAAGGAGACCATGTTTTTGGAGGCTCTGCCAAGATTCCCCATTCATTCCTATGGAAAAATGGTGGGTCGAACAACCCTCGATATCTTAAAAAGTTTAATAGATACAGACAACAGGAGTCATAGCAGACATCTACAGGCCGAGCCGATCAATTTGATGTATGAACGGAGTCTGTGGGCCGAACGCTGCGAGAGGAGTAGGCGGACGACCGATGTTCACACCCCAGAGAAGAGGGAAAAACAATTCTATCACTAGAAAAAGCTGTTATTGCATAACAGCATGTGTGAATGCTGTCATGCTGAATGATTGAAATAAAATGCTGAAAAGATGGCTGAAGATAGTGAAAGATAGCTGAAATGTGGACTTTGAAAAGTATTTATTTAAGACTGAAATTAATTGTTTAAGTATTTAATAGCTCAAAACTGGAATTTAAAAGTGCTGAAAGGTTGAAAGGTATTGAAGTGCAAAAACTGCCGCTGTCCATGGTGCTGTCAGGAGGTGTGTGAACGCTCACAAACAGACAAACAGTGCTGCTGTCCATGGTGCTGAAGGAAACAGAACATATTCGGACAGACCGCGTGCTGACATGTGGTTGTTTAAAGATTGTTGGATATATTTCAATGAAGTTATACTTGAACTATATGATTCTCAGGTGTAAGGGTCTGAAGTGGTGAAAAGTGGATAATCATTGTAAAAAGCAAAAGAAAAGCTGACACTGGTGAGAAAATATGATGAACGATGAAAAGTTTTAACTTAAATGTGCTTAATATAGTTGAAGAGGTTTGAGACAGGTGCAATCTGCTAGTTGACAAAGTATTTATGCAGCTGAAGGTTAACACTATTAGTCTTTAAAGCTCAAAACTGAAACCTTCTGCTGAAGTCTTAGCACAAGTAGTAATTAAGTTTAATTCAATAGGAGAATAATCTCAAACTCAGTCTGACAATATTCAAAATGTGCATTTTTATTATTCTTTCTACAAAGCAGATCAGTGGAGTTTTTATAAGTAGAAGTTAGACACTTTTAATCAAGGAAGCCATAGATTACATTGAAACTCAATAACATGTAAATGTAGTAACATGAATGACAATTTGAAAAAATAAATGTGGCAGAAATTAATTTTATAAGCAATGGAACAAATTAGACTTGTTAGATTAACCAGAGTTTGATAACATTTCAGATTGAATAAATATAACAAATCAAAGTAATATCACTATTAGAAAAAAAATAGCCATTTTAACAAAGAAAGCAGAACATCTGCAATTACAGCACAGATTTAAAACATTTTCTTCCAAGAAAATGTGGCAATATCAAAGCAAATATAATTTATATTAACATTATGACTGAAACATTCACAAGTACAATACAGTTTAACAGATATATTAAAAAATGTAAATAAAATAGTAGGAGAATCTAACTAAACAAAACAAAAACAAAAAAAAAAGGAGAATTCTCCACCCTAAAGAAAGCACTGGCTTTGTTTGATAAACGTAATCATATTAAATGCCAGCAATTATATGGAATAAAACATTGGAAAATCAAAAAGCTATTAATAGCACAACTCAAACAAACATCACCCTTTGTCGGGCATTAATAGTAATAAAAAAAATACATATCACAGTTTAAATGGATATGTGGAGCCCATCAGACTTTTCTTTTGTGCTTCGATGTGGGTACACACAGTGTCTTTCATAGACCCGAGCCCCACTGCCAGATAATGATATTATTAGTGAAAATCTATGAACACATAACCTGAGTTACCCCAGGTTGAACGTAAAACTACAGAGACGACTCACAGTCTCTGGATGTGGCCTGTGTGACCTCCTCAGTAGTTGTGGGCATTTCAGAACTACTTTGAACACCCTGAGGATCATTGTCAATATATTGGTCACATTATATTCTTTAGTATGATGTTTGTCTCTAACTGGGGTCTATATTAGTCCAGGTTAAGTGTATATATGTGTTTTCTACCTACATACCAGCCGATACCACACACTTGAGCAGGACTCACACAAACATGTTTACAGGCTTTGCTAGCTTGGCCGTCTCTTCAGCTTCAACCACTGTGATGCTGTGGTGGTTAACTGAATTGTGGACTGCTGTTAGCTGCATTTGCAGTCTTTATGGTGGAAAATGCCAAGTTTTGAAATGGCATTGCAATGTCCTATTTCATTTAGGGCAATTTCATTATTGTTAAGGCCTAAATATTAGGCACAGACAGCATCCAAAGTTAACATATGTATGTGTGAGTCCCGCTGGATGCTTTCTACAAATAATCAGTATAATTACTGTACTGTAATAACATTTGTAATGATAATTATAAACATATCTATTATTCTTATAATATACAATAATAGCAAACTGACACAAAATACTGTAAAATATGTATATACACATACACATACAGACACATATATATGTAAATATATACATCTTATATATTCCATATGAATTATACGGAATATGGACAATTGTTCACACCCCAACACACTCTGAAGATAAACAGAGTGTCTTCGGGTGGGTGGCAAGTCAAAGGAACCAAAGAGAAGGCTAACAGAACAAAGAAAACTAAAACCTTTACAACATTATAATTTATTATCAGGGGAATAATCTGTTTTAATTAATAGAATTCACTTGGCAAATATTAACTTTTAATTTTATGGTTATAAATATGCTTTATTAAATAATTATTTGATTATAATTGGCAGTTATTGTGATTCTTTCATTACTATTATTACTACTATAAATAATATGAAACTATACTATAACATGTGTCTTTACAAAGACTGGTGGTGTAAGCTGAGTTCAGTTCTGTTTTTACATTGGTGGTTGTCCAAGTGTGTTGGTGCAGACTAGACAGTCTGAGAACATGTTGTCACAGTGGAGATGTACGGTGTGATCACCATGTTATAAATATTGCTTTATTTAATAATTATTTTATTATAATTGGCAGTTATTGTGATTCTTTCATTACTATTATTACTGCAAAACTAATTCTTTAACTATAAATAATATGGAACTATACTATAAAATATAATCTTTACAAAGATGATTGGTGTGAGCTGAGTTCAGTTTTGTTTTGGTGGGGTCCAGTGTGGTGGTGCAGACCTAGACAGTCTGAGAACATGTTGTCACAGTTGAGATGTACGGTGTGATCACCATGTGATGGTTTCCTTTTCCAGAGGCTGATCATCTGTCTGCCTCCATGGACCAGTTCAGATCTCTGCTGCCACACAGGAAGTTGAGTCTTACTGAGAAGGCCTTTTGCTACACAGATGAGAGGAAGTAGTTAGTCCAGAAACGTTGACTGTCCTCAGCAACGTTTCCCTGCAGCAACATGGCCTGGTCTCTGACTCAAGAGTCAGCCACAGGTTACTCTTTTTAAGAGCTGGTGTCATGCAGGCATGAACATGGAACTGGTCCTGAGGAAAAGAAATGGATAAACACATTTTGGTATTAACTCAATTCATCTAAGACCACCAGCTGAAAGCCTGCCATAGCACATGATAAGTATATACCTTAAATGTGCTGCAGGTCCAGTCTTCTCCTGGCCAGTGCAGTTTCACACCCAGATGCTTGGGAGTTTTGATGACAGTATTGATGATCAGGATCGATGGTGGACTCACAGCAGAGGACGAGCTGATAAACACAAAGCAAATGGTCTTAGACGCTGTAATCAGCAACATGGATGAATATATATTAATTACAATAATAATGAATAATTTCATTACCTTTTCTTCTACTGTGAGGAACCCAGGTCACTGGCAGGAGGAGGAGGAGTCTCTTAGTTCCGTAAAGTCTTGCTTCCTCTGTTGTTGGTGTGCAGCATGGCAGCATGATGTCAATGATCTTTCTCAGGCCCAGTCAGGTGGTCAGGTGAAGCTTCACAGGTGACATTTCATCACCTACTTGAAGAAAGACTGGGATGGCAGCATGTAGAAGACTTCTCTGTGTGGTCCAGCAGTGGTGTCTCTTGTTTGCACCAATAGTTCATGAAGATGATGTAGAAGTGTGATGGTGTAGATCTTCTGCAGATGGTTGTGCTGGATGAAGTTGTCACAGAGGACACAGGAGACATGTTCTCCTGTGTGGAGTACACACGTCTAAAAAAGAAACTTCTAAACAAAAACATCTTTTCTGCCGGTAAGAACATCCTCGTGTCAAAGATTTGGCCATTCAGCTCTAAGTACACACAGATAGTGCAATGAAACTGTGAATAGCTGAATAAATCAGTGATGGTTCCTTTGACTGCCACCCCACCCCCAACCCACCATGCCCTGCACCCTGTTGGTATCAGCTGGTATATCAATACACCAGGAAAGCTCATGCTTTCTGGTGTATTGATGTAGTTATTTTGAACAGCTTTAGTACAGCTGCTGGATGTATACAAACCAGCAGCTGTACTGCATGGTAAGCCTTCTGGATGCTGCAAACAGTTGCTGGTATATGCAAAACCAGCAACTGTGCTGCAGTTGCTGCAGTACAGCTGCTTACCATGAGGTGCAGCGGCTGGTTTGTACCAAATCAGCCGCTGCACTGCATGGGAATTCTTCTGCATCCAGAAGGCTTACCATGTTTGGCCTGTGCATTTACCAACCCAAACCCAACCCCCCCCAGGTAAATGCACAGGCCAAAAAATCTATTTCCATAATTATTTTCTACCATTAATTCTCTATCCATAAAAGTTCTGTACCATTAATTCTCTATCCATCAAAATTCTGTACCATTATTTCTGTTTCCATAAATATTCTGTACTATTATTTCTGTTCCATAATTTCTCTGTACCATGATTTCTCTGTATTCATGATTTATTAAATTTTTGCACACTTTTCACTGATCTGTACACCAAAATACAAAGTAAAGTGTTTTTCAAATGAACGTCCGTCTTTAAAACTCACCAGACATGTTCATGGTTCACTGGTGGAAACGATACAGAACACCGGGTTATGGTAGCTCCAGTACGTCCTCATGACACCAGAATGGAGACATCTGCTGTGCTGGGAATGAAATACAAGATCTAGGAGTGTGTTCTTGTCTGTGGTGGCAGATGTGATCAGCTGTGTATAACCTTTAGACTGGAACAGCTCCAAAATGGGCTTGGGAGAAGTGGGTACCTGATTCTCATTGAAGTCGCCGCAAACAATTACAGGGTGACAGTCCATCGTCTCCAGTGCATCCAGAAGGCTTACCATGTTTTCCAGGAAGCGCCTCAAACTGTAGCTGGGGGGTCTGTACACCGCTGCGATCAGTGCCTGGACTGGAGCCTCAACCTTCAGAACTACAAACTCAAGATCAGTCACATTATGCAAATACTGTTTCTCATGCACCTGAATGTGTTTCGCACATAAACAGCAAACTCCACCGCCACATCTGCTGGCCATCTGAGGAACATTTGTGTACGACACGTGTCTGTTACGCTTGTACAAGGTGAATCCATCCAGCTGAAGACTGTCTGCAACAAAGGAGCCCTGCAGGTGAGATTCGGTTAGACACAGTACATCGGCCAGACACAGTTCATGATGTCTCTTGATGTCATCGATGTGAGATGGCAGTCCCTCTGTGTTGTGATGGACGACGGTCAGAGTGTCAGGCCTGCTTACGGTTTCTCTCAGAGGAAGAAGAGGCATCATGTCATCCACACTGGCTTGTCTCATGGTCTGGATGGCTGTAGTAACTTCAGGGTTGGCGTAGATTTTCTTCTCATCCAAGTCCAACAGATACAGTCCGCTGAGAGAAGTCACCCTGCTTAGAGCCACATAAGCCATGCCTGCTTCAAAGATCTTCTTCAAGGAAACTACAGCTGCATGTGTTGTTAAGCCTTGAGTTTTATGCACGGTACAAGAAAAGGCCAGCTTTACAGGGAACTGTCTACGTACCACTCCTTTCTGTTTCACAGTATCCTCTGCTCTCTCCACGTAAACCAGATCGTCAGATCCTGCAGGTCCACTACGTCTTCCAGCTGTTTGACTGTCCATTCTCAGCCCAAGCTTTGTGATGCGTTGATCCGTCTCAGAAGTAATCACCTTCATCAGAGTACCAAAGGCACCATTCACCAATCCTTTCTGTATGTCAATGTTTCTGGTGAGCATGACACGAGCTCCTTCCGCAAGTTTCAAGGTGTCAGGTAAATCATTGCGTCCTCCTTTGCTGGGTTTGTCTTGCCGTGTCATTCTTTGTGATCGAGAATCTTTCTGGAAGTCGTCTGCATCAATAGTGATGATGTCAGAAAATAACCGAGACAGCGTTGCTGAGTTGTGATCTTCAACCAACTTATTTGTGGGGAAATGTGCAGAACATCGGTGGAACAAAGTTCTGGTTGAGTGATGGCTTGTGTCAGCAATTCTCTGTCAGACTCAGACAGTTCCTCATCTTTCTCCTTCACTCGAATCCTGTTCAGCATTTCTGCAAAGGCAACATCATCTTTCTGACGCATGATCTCAGTCAGGGTGATCATCTGAAAATGTTCCTGCCATAGGTCAATCTCAGATGGGTCGTGCACACAGAGAGGTTTAGACTGTCGTACTGGTGGCAGCTGATAAAAATCTCCAACAGCTAGGACTGACATTCCTCCAAAAGGTCTGTTATTACCCTTGATCTGTTTCAGTCTGGCATCCACATAGGCGAAAAGCTGCTTGGAAACCATAGAAATCTCATCAATGATAATGATCTCAGCATTGTACAGTTCAGCTCTGACTTCATCCAGTTTATTGCCAAGTCCTTGAATGGGAGGTTTTAAACTGCGAGGCAAGCGAAGGAGAGAATGCAATGTTGTTCCACCAATCCCGAAAGCTGCAGTTCCCGTAAATGCAGTGAGAAAAACAGTAGGGCTCGATATGTCGGCTTCCTCTGCATGTCTCGCTAGTCTGCTCAGTATCTTTGATGCTTCTGAGTGAATGCATTTGATAAGATGAGACTTTCCTGTTCCTGCACCACCGTTTACATAGAAGAAAAATGGCTCTTGATTGACAGAACAGACACGTTTGATGCACCAGTCTCTGATTGCGTAGAACACACAGGCCTGCTTCTGGTTCAGGTTCTGATACATTTGTCTGAGAACAGTTGGATCAATGGCAGGGGCTTGTCTGATTGCACTGAGTTCTGTTGCAGCATCAGACTGAGGACAAAGGTCAGGAACATTTTCCTGCTCATTTTCATTGATTAGCTCTCTTACCAGCAGGTCCTCATCACAATCCAACCTCACAACTTCAGATTCTGGAGCAAGATTACACCATTCATCGATCACAACGTTTCTGTTCTCCTCAAACTCCTCCAGTGCTTCTTCAATGGCCTCGCTGTGTTTCTCGTACTTGTCTCTGTTGTGTTTGACAATGTTCTTCACATAGACAGAATGGTTTGATCCGGGTAGCACCACCCATCCAGAAGAGTAGAAAGACTGATATGTAGGAAAGTTTCTTTTTAATTCCTGCTCTGATCTGTGAGGAAGGTACAGTCTCAGTAATCTCTCATGAAATTCTTCAGGATGCTTTTCTTTTGAACAGTGGTAATATCTGATAATAGCAGGTTTATCATTTTTACGCTGTTGAACATATCCTAGTCCATTGAGCAGTAGGAAAGACATCGTCCTTTTTAGCATTTTCACTCTTGACAAATCCTGCAGTTAGCAGCAAAATCAGCCAAGCACATCTCCTCATACTCTGGTCTCTCTGGTCTGGCTTTGTACTTGTCATTCAAACTTGTCATCCAGACGTCACAAGATTCTGGTGGCAGTTCCTCCAAGAATGCTATAGAACGACTCATTTTACAGCAGTTTTCTTCTGTGGGAACAAAAATTGTGCTTCGTGAAGATTTTTTCATTTTTTATTCCACATGCACGAGTCACACACTCCTGAGCACTGACTTCTCTTTTCTTTGAGTAAGCTTGCATGACGGCTCGCATCTCATCACACTCATTGACATGATCTCTGTCTGCGTTCTGTAACATATCTGTCAAGTAGTTTGAAAGATTTGTCTCCTGTTTTGTAATATATTTACAGAGATACTCCACACAGGAATAAGCATTGACAATGTATGAAACATCGATGTTAGCGTCCCAGGCTTTCAGCAGATGTGGGTTGTAACCATTAATCCAGCAGTCTTTGGGATCACGTTTCAGGTGGACGGCAATCTTTTTGTTCATCAAATGAAGACATCCTTCATATTCTTGCAGCGTCAGGTTGCAACGAACCAGGATCTGTTGTAAAGTCAAGGAAGCAATTTCAGGTTCATTAAGCAGGTCCATGAAAGGTTTCAGTTTCTCTTTGGCAGCGTTAATGTCTCCTTCTTCTTCAGGTCTCACAATCATGGTTTTTCTGCAGGGCGGCTTTGGAAAACCAAACCGACAACCAGAGTTTACACTCTTGAAACAGGTTCTTGTGTGGTTCCTACTGTGTTTCTGGAGCTCACTCACTTTTCTGTACAGTTCAGGTTGTGTGTCTGGGTCAGGCAAGCTGGGCTGAGATGTATTTAGTCAATGAAATCACAGATAGTTTGATCATCATTCACATCAAGTTCTACAGCATCCTTTACCCAGACGAGACCATGTATGTGTGGACTTCCTCTGTGTTGGAACTCTAGTCTGTAGAAAAAATCGATAATTTCTCCCAGAGGTTGTGAAGGAGAGAGAAGCAGGTCTCTGAACAGTGCTTCAATGCGCTTATCAAACATACGCATGGATGTGACAGGGTTGGATCTGAGAATTTCACTTTTTTCTGACCAGTTTAGAGCTTCAAAATCTACGTGTTCACCTTGCTGTCTCTTTATAGCTGTTATCACTTCAGGCCATCTGAATTCAGCAGCAGAAAAAGTCAGAAAGAACGTAGGAGTTCCCAACTGTCTGATCATAGGCAAAAAGATCTTTGGAGGTCTCTTTCCCAGTATGCAGGAGTTCCTCTTAGTGGGATCATGAATCTGACTGCATCTTTATTTCTCACCAGCTTCTGAACTTCTGTTCTGTCCTGTAACATGGCTGAGTTTATTTCTCTTCCATCTCTGGTTTTTGTTTTTCCTTTTCTTAACTGTACCATCATGCTGGAATTGGCCAAGTGAATTTCAGTGACAAATTGTGCAAAGAACAGATAATTAGGATCTCTAGCAAACCGCTCATCAATGTGGAAAAGTCTGGACTTGAAATATCCACTAGGTGTGACATATGTTTCTCGAGCTTCATCTATGGTGTTCTGACCCGTAGGAAATTGGCAGGGAAACGCTATGGCTTCAAGTTTTGGTGTTTTAAAAAAGCTGACTGGATCATTTCTTTCTGCTGGAGCAACACAGTAGATGCTATCGGTGTAACCGAGAATCTCATCTGATATGTCAACAGGCTGAAGACACGATTCTATAGCAAAACCGCCATTTGGTAGATCATCTGGTTCTGCATCATCTCTGTGTTCCGCTTCAGTGTCACTCTGCATGTCCTGATCACTTTGAGGCTCATTTTCTGCATCACACAGTGCATCTTTCTCAATCATGTCAATCTCCATTAAATCAGCTTCATCATAGTCATCCTCTCCCATGCTTACATCATCATCATCATCATCGTCTGCATCAGGAAGTGTTGGATCACAGAGTTCAGCTTCGTCTCGGATAGTAATATCCTGATACTGGGGATGGACCTGCTTCAGTCTTGAGAAGTGCTTGAACAAGTTTGGACCAGGTGACAGACTGAAACAGCTGGTGGCCTTTATAAGACAGACGTCTTTTCAGCTTTACTCGTAAAACTTGAGACTCAGAACGTAGTCTAGGTAGCATGTTAATTGTCTCATTAACTTCTGATGGAACACACACCACATTTCCACGTATGAGTCTTTGTCTGCCTTTAGGTAGAGGAATGATCTTGGCAAATGGTATGCACTTTGCTATCAGATGTCTCTCCAAGATGTTTAGATCACACAGTTCAGGTGGAATCTTACGGAGTTGAAGGTTATTTGCTGCAGAAAGTCTTGGCATGTTTCCTTTTTTAAGATGTTCATGGCATGTGTGACAAACCCACTCTTTCTTTCTCTCATTGGGCACAGAGCACTGCTCATTTATACAGGATTCATCACAAACATGTACAGTACTTTCCTGTCAGGCACTGTGCAACTACTATCTGGATTTTTCTTATAATTTGATCTTTTGCAAACTTTAACTTGGTTGGGAAAAGATGCTTTTCTCACATGAAGAACAAACAAAGGTGGGACCTGCTTTATGTTTGATCTGAAAACAGATATTGCTTCATTGATTCAAACTGTTCTCTGGCTCACTCTGGTTCTGCTCTACAATGTCGATTTATTCTGTTTCTCTGGTTCATGTTTCTACATTGTGAGTTTGTCTGTTCATTCCGTCTGTACTTTCCTTTTTACATCCATAGCACATCTGATCTTATGCATCATCCTGAAAGAATGGTTGTTATTGTATCTGTCTCGAATCAGTTGTTTCATCAGTTGTTTGTGTCTGAGTCTGAATACTCTGTCATTTGCATAACGTTGGGTCATATAGGTTTTCTGACTGTCTCGAAATTCTTTACTTTGTCTGTAACGACTTCTGATATATGTTTTTTTTTGTGTTTCGTAACACCTCATTTTGTCTGTAACACTGCTTCATGTACTCTTTCTGTCTCTGTCTAAATTCAGCATTTTCTCTGTAAGAATTCCTGATAAATGATCTTTGTTTCTCTCTAAATTCAGCATTTATGTTTGTACTTGATTTCTGATGTACTGAGTTTTCTTTTGTCTAACATTAGGGTTGTTTTGATATCTCTTTGGTAGAGGTACATTTTTTCTTTGCTCTATAAAGTTCATTAGAAGAATATTAGCTGCCTCTCTTTCTGAGTTTTTTTATAATGTTTTTGTTTTCTTGGTTTTTCGTGTCAATTAATAAGTCCTCCTTTTCATTTTTCTCCTTTTCGTTTTTACTATACTTGGACAGTTTACAGGCGATTTGTAGCAGTGTAGCATCAGAAAGGTCTTTAGCTGGTCTATTTATTGTTGGGAAGAAACATTTGGTTTCACATTGAATAGGTATTACATGCTGCAAATGAACTGATTTCATTCTGTCTTGTTCAACACTGATATCAGGATATTGTCTTCATTGGTGCTGTAAAAGTGTTTTCACTGGACACGTTGGCTACATCAGAGGAAATCTCAGTGATAGGGATCAATACTTGAGCTGTCAAGTTGATTCTGCTGAAAAGAAGTCCTGTGTTGACAAGATCCCACCTCAGTGCTGTTGTTCAACAGCATTAGTATGAGCCGACATGTCTGTATAAATGTTCTCAGACTGATGAGTGGCCTGTACATGTGTCTGATCATCCACACTTTCATGCACCAAAGTTGGTGTATCAACAGCTGTTGATCTGTTTTCTCTGTCTGGTCAGCATTTCCAGGCCGGAATGAGTTTTCCGTGTAAAATGACAGGGGCTTAAGCTCATATTCACGATGTAATGGCATGTGAAATCTATATAGATTAATTTGATCCGGTTGATCAGGTCAGTCAGACGTGTAAATATCAGCATTATAGCACTCCCAATGTTGTAAATTCCTGGTGGTACTGGCAGTCCATGTTGTGTTTCTTCGTGTGGGTCAAAAAAGCCAAAACGACCATCACTAGTTTCGAATAAGACTGCAATCGATAACCACCCATGATGAGCACTGCATACTGTATATCTGAGACAACGGCTCAGTCCTGTCTCAAGACTCTGAAGACCACATACACCTCCAAGTTCCCATAATAAGATGGCTCTGAGTCAGGTTCTACGTGGTATTTAGTCTTTCGTGCTTTACTTGTTCAGGTAATTCATCTGTAGCAAGATAAGGCATTACCAGGAAACCTCTGTATGATCTGTCGGTACAGTCCATCCACCTTTATTCCAAAACACGTTGAAGATCTGTTCTGGTAACGTTTTCATCCTCATGGAGAAGAAACGTACAGAAACATCAAACTGTTTGCTACACATTGTTTGTTTCTAGATTTAACTCCATATCTGACTGAATCCTGACTCCTTGGAGCACACACCTCGTGTCACAGATGTTGAGGTTCCACGTTTACTCTGCGTTCATGAGATGGTCCAGCTGCATCAAGTCCCTCTCTTCAGAAACGTCAGCATAAGATACCGTTGGTACCACTCTGGTTTACCTGGTGTTTAGATGCATCATGCTGGGGAGTATTCATGACAGTTTTAACATCAGAAGCTGGGCTGAAGTGGAGGAAACTGGTTCTGATGTCGCTGTTTATTGCTGAGCACTAGAAGACTCTACAAACGGCGTATTATTTCTGGATTTCCTCTCTTTACCCATGTCAGCATAAGAAATCTGTGGCTGTGTCTGATTTATCTGCTGTGTAGCTGAGACGTTGTGATACACTGGGAGCATTGTTTGTGATCCGTTCATACCTGTATTTCCATCAGAAACCAAGAACTGCAGGTGGAGATCTCTCAGTGGATGCACAGACACGTTTACCTGGTTGGTGGCTCTGAGAAGGATACCTGCTTGTTCACCTTTCCTTCTTTCTGCTCTTCCATCGGCGTTTCTGAGCTTGAGACTTCTGGTTACGTCTTGGCATAGTTGTTCTTCAAATCACCAAATTTAAGACAAGTAAATATTCCGGTTTTATTTTCAAACGCTTGTGCTACTTGCAATATACTGAAAGGTTTTCTCTCAGTATTTATTCAAAAATTATACCAGTTAAATATAATGTTTAGCTACACATCAGCTAGTATTTATCAGTTGACCCAAAACTATTAAAACAGTTGTGTTATAAAGTTTATGGGTGTGAATAATCAACTAGGTTTTCACTTGAAAAATAATCTGATATGCACCAACTCTAAAGGGAAATGTAATCACTGCAAGTGGTTAAGCAAGGAACGCCCCCAAAATATTTACTGTTCAAACTGTAAATTAACCAAGTTCTTTGTCCTTAAATCTTCAAAAATTATTCTGAATAGAGGAATAAGCTAGATCTGTTAAACTAAACCGGTAACTTTTACTAGGAGAGGTTTTACAAAGAATTAATACCCAGAAATATATAGAGATCAGTTACGTCAGATGTTACACCAGATTACTTCTTTGGTTTTATGCTACTCTTAGTTTTGCCAATAGATAGAACTGTATGAATTTAATAATGTTTTAGATATGACACTAAGCTCTAGTCAGATCTGTGACTGTTTTATATCGACTTTTATGACGCAAATCTGGAACGCAGCACCAGCAGTGACAGTGGCGGGACGAAGATGGCTTCTGGTCTCTGGCTTCCTCTCCTCGTCAGTTCAGCTCAGGACAGACAGCAGACTGCTTCTCCAATGCTGGATGTGGTCTTTTATAGCAAGACGTTAACAAACCTGCAGTGAGTTCAGTGGCAGCTGCAACGGAGCTGATTCTCTGGAAATAAACACACTCCAGGAACGTCTAGTGGTTATCGTTTTACTTTATTTATATATATTTTAACACAATAAACTTTAACTGTGTGCAGCACAAATACTGTACAGCTCACAAACCTTCAGTTAGTCCAGAATGAGGATCAGCAACAAACTGAGATAAATGACAGTGCTCTGGATTTTACTATAATCCAATTAGGATTTTGTAGATTTGTCTCAACAGTGAACTATAAATTACTGTATTAAGTGCTGTATTAAAGATGTGTTACTTGGAGATCAATAAGTACAGCTGATCTCTATCAAATGAACAAAATGATAAAGTATGGAATATCTCTGAAGTCAATCAAATTTCTGTGTATGTAGTAAATTTGTACAGAATATTATTTAAAAATAATGTTCTTTTTCTTTGGTCCACTGAATGTTAAATGTTTGTCAGATCTGAATGTATATGATGTATAGCAATGCTTTCTAGTTAAACTTAGTTGTTTCCAATTTTCTTAAGTTGCAAGGTTGCAGGATAGGACAGAACAGCGGATGAGATAGAGCGTGAGGGGCGGAGATGCTTCTCAGGATTAAGAACAGATAGATCTCACCAGGAATTCTACAACTGACTGATAGTTTATATGCAAATATCAGAAAGTCCAAATAATAGAGTCCAATAAGACAGAAGATAAGATATACAAGTTTCTCTGTAATCAATTCTCTACCCAACAATCAATTCTTGTAAAAAGGTTCAAAAACAGGTTTCATGTGTGGTGGGCCTTGTTGCCCTAGACAGATCAGGGATAGATGGGATACAAGACAGAGGGGTGGGCCTTGTTGCCCTAGTAGAGCAGGGATAGATGGGATACAAGACAGAGGGTGGGCCTGTTTGCCCTAGATAGGAGCAGGGATAGATGGGATACAAGATAGAGGGTGGGCCTTGTTGCCCTAGATAGAGCAGGGATAGATGGGATACAAGATAGAGGGTGGGCCTTGTTGCCCTAGATAGAGCAGGGATAGATGGGATACAAGATAGAGGGTGGGCCTTGTTGCCCTAGATAGAGCAGGGATAGATGGGATACAAGATAGAGTCCAATAATTAGATAGATATGCACTAGAGTGACAGGAAAGATAGAGCGTCCAATAATGATAGAGGTAGATGGGGAGGGGAAGAGAGGTGGAGGACACAGGACACCTGCAAGACACAGAAAACATTGATTAGACATTGTTTAACTCAACTCAATGAAACACAATCTAATCTGGAGACCCTTTAACTATCTTAAATATAAAACAAAGTCCTTATTAAAAATACTCGTTTTCCTTTAAAACTGTTTTCAGTAAGATCAGGATGGGCAGTTTTTTAAAGGCAGCTTTGGTTCACTAGCATCAGAATTCTATGTAAATGTTCTGCACTTTTTTCTGTATATATTATCTGGCAAAATCATATTTCTCATTCTTTGTTTCAGTTTGAGAAAGGCCACATGAAACTAAGTCCATCTAGGTTTATTAAGCTGTGGGTTTAGTAACAGGTCTGTAATGACTGAAGGCTGCAGATGATCAATCATCCACGTTACACATAAAATATAAAATTACATCCAAGATCTTCAAATGAAGAGAAAGCTGAAAGAAAAACCAAGTTTAATAAATCTCTGTGCAGCACTATTTCCAGCGGTTTGTGTGAAAATAAATGGCATCATGAAACGTAGAACCCACTCAGACCCTCTGACTTGTTCTACATCAGGGCTGCTGGTTCAGGCCTACAAGGGCTGCAGTCCTGCAGGTTTTCAATGTGTCCTGCTCCAACACACCAGACTACTGACATGGATCCAACACAACAACTCAGTCAGGTGTGTTGGAGCAGGGAGACTTTAAAAACCTGCAGGACTGCTGCCCTCATAGGACCAAACTGTGTAGTCCTGGTCTACATGAACCAGATCAGTCCAGAACCAATCACAGGTGATCACTGCAGACTCTAGTCAAAGTAGATCTGGACTTCCTCTGATGTCATGCAGACCAGGAAACAAGTTCAACACACAGCAGCTGCATTTTGTAGACCAGAAGAATCCAGCTGTTCTGGTCCAGTCCCACCTCTGGCTGACAGGACTCACCTGCTCTCTCCTGATCCAGCAGCTGATTAACTCAGATGGAGACGTCATGTTTACATGTTACTGATGACAGAACTTAAACTGACCATCACACATCATAAATGAGCAGAGAGAAAACATCAGAGCTGCAGGTGTTCTGTAACATGATGATCCATGTTTCAGCTCCAGGATGAGGTCTGAGAGGAAGAGTCAGCAGCTGCTTATTGGTCTGATTCATTTATTAAATGTAGGAACCAGGATGAAGCTGGAACACATTGATCATAATAACGTGTCATAATTACATGAACACATGCTGGTTTCTGGCTGTGGTCGTTAAATCCATTAAACGGGACCTAACAGGAAGTTCCAACTGGAAACTGTCGGCTTTATACTGGTGGACTCCGCCCACTACTGCTGGACCAGGTCTGATCCATTTACAGGTAGAACAGCTCGTCTCTCATGTCTGACTTCAGTTTAATGTTTCTAGATGTGTTTTTATTAACACGTATGTAGGAACTCACCTGGTCAGCAGGACTGATCAATAACAATATTTAACTTAAGCAGGATGAAAAGGTTTAAATGTGAAACCCTCATACATTCAGTCATGTGATGGACTCAACCTCCATCTACTATAAACACTTACCAGACAAAGCAGGAATCCTGAACCCCGTTCTCTCGGAGTCTGAGAGGAGAAACAGAGGAGTTAGTTCACTGCCAGAAACCATCAGATCATCTGATCTCACAGCTGACTGCTTCTGCTCTGGTCTCAACAGGATGAGCTTTGATCCAGACTTTTCTGGACTTTAACTTGCTGTTAGAAGATCATTTCAGAGGCTGGAAGCTTCATGATCAAAGACAAAAATATCATGTCCTCTTTCTACAAGGTGACATCAGTCCTGCTGCTGATTAATACAGAAGTGATCAGAGGTCAGAAGGAAAGCAGAGCAGCAGCAGATCAGCTGTGAAACATCTTGCGTGATGACGGATGTTGCAGTTCATGGATCCAGTCTGAGAGGACCAGGTCTGCTGGTCTGGATGTTAACCAGCTGCACGCTGACAGGATGATTGACAGCAGTTAAACAGGAAGTAGCAGGAACAGGTCTGAGTACAACTTTACCACAATCCTGTCCCACTGGCTGAGTGTGGACACCTGACTGGTTTTACTGGAGGCTGGAGCTCTGATCATCATCTCAGAGGCTCCAAGTGTTTATGGTCAGATGTAAAATAACAGCTGTAGATGTTCTACATCTTCTGAAACTAAAAAGCTTTCCAGGAATATGTCAGGATCCTCAGAGAAACATCTGTTTACATGTGAAATGTGGAAGCTGCTTGGTTCTCTACAAGCTGCTGGACTTATTATTAATGTTTATAGGTCATTCCTGTAGTTTAAGAAGAAACATGAATGTGACTCAACTCCACAGACATGAGCAGATGAACATGAGACTGTATGAGCTGATGGTGGCCGACATGTCTGTGTTCCTACAATCACTGAAAGCTGATAAAACTGTCCAGCTCCACTACAGACGTTCAATCATCTACTTTACAGGAACTCATCTAAACTTTACTGACTCGGCCTCTGATACGGGTTCTGTAAGAATACAGGAACACTGCATGTTTCATACATGATCATACGTACCGCAGCAGAAGCACAGGATGCAGCTAACAATCTCTCAGCCTGAGAAAAGAGACAACAGGTTAGTTACCAGATCCATCTGTTCTGGTTAAAATCGGTAACCAGCTGTGGAGGTAAAACAGCTTTTCAGCTACTAAGATAACCTGTGTTTGCTGGACTGTAGGTGCTGGTGTGTCTGGGTTTCAAGCTCTAATACTGTGTACTGTTAGGGAAACAATGACTTAACTAAAAACCCATGACAATAATCAATAATCATATTTTTCTACAAACAGCAGAAAACTGAAGTTCCACTTAAATTAACCTGAATGTTTTCTATATTTTCCATCTTGATGTCTCATACCTGAGAACCATAACATGTTGGCTGGTAAATAAAACAAGATTCATCATCTTTAAATGAAGCCAAAGTGTCCTTTAGGAGCCACTGAAGCTTATTTACTGGACATGATGAGGACAGTCGTGTCTGTACTCTTCTAGAAAAAACCTGTGATGCTTTCATTAGTGTCCAGTAAAGTCAGACATTTCTTCTGTGTGATTGTAAGTAAACAAAGCAGTGAAATGATCTACTGTAGAGCTCCATGCAGCTCCTTGATTCAGTGTTTATGGCTGAAAGAGTCTCAGAGGGAGACCTCATATCTGTTAAATCCAGCCAGCAGCAGAGAACTGGACCAGGCTGATCAGGTCTGAGTTCAGGAAGCACAGTGTGTTAACATGTAGAAACCTGAGAAGAAGAAATGTTTAAATCTGCTGCTCTAACATCACCTGGACGGAGGAGGAAGACGTCTGGATGACCGCTAGTTAAATCTCATGTCAGAAATCTAAAGCAGCTTTTAAAACAAACACCTGATGTGATGATAAA
Organism: Melanotaenia boesemani; assembly: GCF_017639745.1. Lineage (NCBI taxonomy): Eukaryota > Metazoa > Chordata > Actinopteri > Atheriniformes > Melanotaeniidae > Melanotaenia > Melanotaenia boesemani. The sequence goes on along the minus strand of NC_055683.1, from coordinate 9,618,197 downwards.
GTAAAACTGAATCATTTATCTTCCTCTTCCACCTTCATCCAGGTATATTCTGCTTCACGTCTGATCCGTTCCTGCTCAGACTGACTGAACAAACATCCTGCTCTCCTCCTAAAACTGAACCTTCTTCAGTAAAAACCTGTAATCTGTGATTGTCTCTGCTTGTTTTCAGCTTGCTGTGAAACAGAAATGTCAGTCAAAGCTTATCCAGGTGTCTCATTGTGGTTCTGTCTGTGTTACCTGACAGAGTTTCCTCCAGGTGAGGAGAGTCTGGCTTCAGCAGATCACCTGGACAAACTCAGCTCAGAGAGTCAGAGGATAAATCATCATGTTTAAGTTTAGAAGTGAATCTACAGTTTAGACCTGAGTCAGTCTGGCTGATCACATGATGGTGGATTTACTGACTCGTGTCTCACTTTGTAAAGTCAACATGTGTTAGTTACTCTGATTACTGGTTACTGGGTCTGGTTACTCTGAGCTGGTAGTGATGTCAATATTACATCTGTTTCTATTGGCTCAGATTTTGGAAGGGTTGTTTCACAGCAGCCCTGCGACAGACTGGTGACCTGTCCAGGGTGTACCCTGCCTCTCACCTGTTAAAATGCTGGGATAGGCTCCAGCTCACCCGCGACCCGAAATGGAATAAGCGGTCAAGATAATGGATGGATGAATGGATGTTTCACAGCAAACCAAAAACAGCCATTAAAAAAATCCAGAATCATGGTTTTCTTCCAGAAGAAAGCTGAATTCGGGAGATAATACATGGATAAAAACAGAGACTTTAAGTGTGAGATCATCTACTGCTCTCTGGAGACAGTTGGCTTTATAAAATACCTGGTCAACTTCCCGACCACTACACACCCTGAGTTTTCCACATCTAGACTGGTTTGTAGGTTTACTTGTGATACCAGGATGTAAAAAATTATCCTAACATACAACATTAACAGGCTGATTGATCGGAACATATTTTTCTCTGAAGACAGCATCCATTAAACTGAACATTTCTTCCATCACATTTAACTCCATTCAGGCCATCATGATCCACTGGATTTAACAGTCCTGGTGAAACAAAGTCCACTCTTTCATTTCTAAGGTTTAATATATCAGGACAGGATCGATGTGACTTGGTCTTCAACAGATTTCATGTTTCTGTTCATTAAATAACAGCATGGTTAGAGATGTGTATTTTCTTATCTGATGGTGTATTAACTTCATTTTCAGAGCTGGTGAGGACCAGATAATTTCTCATTATGTCCTGATAAATTACAGCTGTGAACTGTAAGAGGAAGGACTGTCTGCTTCACATGACTGTAAAATCCTGATAACATGACATGAAAATGCTTAAAGCCGTGGTTTCTTCTGGTTGTTTTAGATTCAGGAACGTCAGGAACACAAATCTCTTCTGTTGCTGGTTTTATAGCTGCAGCTATTACAATATGTATTAATAAATAATGTGCTGGTGATTATTAAGTCATTTCTCAGCCTAAATTTATTTTAATGTACATTTTTTTAAACAGTGAGAACCACTGCTTTGAATCAGTCTGTACTTACCAAACAGTCGATAAACCACCAGGAGTTTCTCTCTCTAGTCTGAAAACACAGATAAACAGTTTATTATCTGAGCTGAGAGGAGTCAGTCTGCCAGAACTCCAGCACACACACATAATACTGATGATACCACATTTCCATTTTATTTTACTGTAAAATCTTCAATGCAGCTAATTTCTAACACACCATATAATGAGCAGGTCCTCTCAGGGCATTTCTAATGATACAGTCCAGTTCAGGTGAATTATAATCCAGTTCAAACAGATCTAAACCAGTTCCTACAGAAAAATGACCTGGCCATAAAAAAACAATTCACTGAAGCAGTCATTTAATTTATATGTAGAGTAGTGTGTTAAAAGTCATGTGGACATAAAATCAGTAATAAATACAAGTAATTAATTTTTCATCTGGTTAATTTGATGTGTGTCTCACCTTTACAGACAGTAAACAGCTGTGAGACACAGCTGCAGTTAGACCGTAGAGTCCTTAAGTTATCTATGTCATACCTGTCTGTGCCACCAGAGAAAAACATCTCATCTCTGCATGTTTTGGTCCCTGTCAGCTTAGTAGTTAACTCAGTTATAACATTATTAATTTTACAGCTGTGCATATTAAGTCTTTTAACTGAGAACGAGAGTTTTCTGACTGATTAGTCCCTCCAGGCTGGATAGCATTAGCAGTTAACTGTATATGAATCCCTTAGACAAAACACACCTAATTATCTACAGGTCTGGATGAACAGACAGCTAGCGGTTAGCATAATGCTAATCGCTAGCTTACTGTACAAAACCAGTTACTATGAATGGGATAGTAATGAATTTGGTTGCTTTCTCCCTATCTGCCATTAGCCATGTCATTTAACTTCGTCACTGTGGTTAAAGAATAAATAAATCTGGTGGGTCATTGGTTTGTTTGAATTCGTCTTAAGTTTAACAAGAGCTGAAGACATATTTATGACATTAAAATTAGCCGTTAGCGTCCATTAGCGTTAGCAACGCGAACGGTTAGCTAGCTTCAAACTGTTAAAATATACTTGTTCATATGGCTAATTTCGATTATTGTTTGGCTGATTTTACATCGTTTACCATTCAACACACTGGACACGTTAGAAGATGCTTAAACGTGTTTATAGTTCATAAATTGAATAATTTAACTGAGGGACATTAGCCATTAATCTCCGCTAGCGTGACGAAGCGAAATGGATGTACTTCCGGTTCGTTTCGATTAAAACTGTTAAAATAGTAATTAATTTCGACCGTTCTTCGACTGATTTTACTTCGCTTATAGTTCATCAACATCTCAGGACATTTCTGAGGACGTTTACAGCTGTTTATAGATAAAATATTAATAATTTCACGAGAGACAGATTGCCGCTTACTCACTGTTTGCCGAAGCCAGCAGAAGGGGAGGGGCGGGAGCTGGCGCGGTCTCGTAGAAAGGAGGGTGTTTAGTTTAGGTGGAGTAAGAAATTCCAGTGTTTGGTTACAAACTGTGTAAAATATAAGTAAATAAAGTTCTTAAACATATAAGTCCACTAACTAACAACTAACACTGACTGAATAATATAAACAAATTTAATACAATTACTACTGTAATGTGAATGACTACAATGTGATAATAAAGTCACAATAAGGTGTCCGAACACTGTTCAGTCTTTGAACTTCTCTTTAAAACAGCGTTTCACATGTTGATAGTTGCATGAATTAGTAGATAAGATAATACATTTTTAAACCATCATTTTTATCATTAAATGGTTTTGCAAAGAAAACTGTATATTATTCATGTATGAATATTGCTATGGTACATGAGGCAGCCATAACTCCATCACAAGTGATAGATAAAGCTATTAATATTACATATCTTTTACTAATTAGAGGAACACCATAGAATTAATATGAATGATACTAATATTTGGGCCAGCCTCCATCATTTTATAAGCTGGTTGACCTGCAATTACATATTTTGTGATGTATATATATATATAAAAAAAACAAGTTAACATTGGATGCTTCCATTACATTTCACAATCTTAACCACTTAATCCAACCAGTAAACCGTCCCATCAGATCTCACAGACCACACTTGGTATTTACCTGTATCTTTAAAATAATTTACTTTGTGACTTTGCTTTGCTTGGCAGTTAGACCAAGAAATTGATAAATCAAACTAAACAACCCCAACTAATCTCTATCAGCCATGTGAAAACAGAAGCATCTCTTGATCATCTTGTATTCTATAATAAAAATATACTGAATTTTGAGTAGAACTTTAGTTTTTTTTTTTTTTTTTTTTAATGGTAGCAAAACAGATCAAATCTTCAGAATAATTTATAACAAGAATGTTCAATTAAGACAAAATTTTTTATTGGAAAAATCTAAAAAAATATATAAATATATAAATACATACATACAGTAAAAAAAAAAAAGAAATGCAGTTCATTGAAACATCATAGATTTTTTTTTTAATTATTTTTTACTTTTGTTATTTTTTTATTATTATTTTTTTTTTAAAACAGATTTATTTTCCATTAAAGTAAATAAATAATAAATAAATAAACAGCTTTGCTTGGCAGTTAGAAAAAGAAATTAATAAATCAAACTAAGTAACCCTAACTAACAAGAATGTTCAATTAAGACAAATTTTTTATTGGAAAAATACAAGAATGAATGAATGAATGAATAATAATAATAAATAAATAAATAAATAATAAATAAATAATAAATAAATAAATACACACATACATACATACAGTAAAAAAGAAATGCAGTTCATTAAAACAGATTTTCCATTACAGTAAAAAAATAAATAAACAGCTTTGCTTGGCAGTTAGAAAAAGAAATTAATAAATCAAACTAAGTAACCCTAACTAACAAGAATGTTCAATTAAGACAAATTTTTTATTGGAAAAATACAAGAATGAATGAATGAATAAATAAATAAATAAATAAATAAATAAATAAATACACACACACATACATACAGTAAAAAAGAAATGCAGTTCATTAAAACAGATTTTCCATTACAGTAAAAAAATAAATAAATAAACAGCTTTGCTTGGCGGTTAGAAAAATAAATTAAATAAATCAAACTAAACAACCCTAACTAACAACAATGTTCAATTAATGAAGATAAATTTGCGAATGGAACAATGAATGTAATGAACGGAATGAATGAGCGAATGAATGAATGAATGATTGAACGAACAAATAAAAAAAAGAAATACAGCTCACTGAAACTAAACTATTTTTTTTTCTCAGCAGCCTTTACAGCTGTGACCCTTGTTCCAACCCTCTCCACGGTCACAAACAGGTCACCTTTTTCAAACTGCTCTTCCAATGGCTCCCATAACGCCTTTGCAATTACTAACTCACTTCCATCTGACAAGTCGATGTTTAGGTTGTCATCCTCCTGGCAACTCGAAACCCCCTCGACCTTACCAGTGAGAGTTACTTTGTCTTCCTCCACCATCTGTCAGGATAGATAAGTAGGGGTTAGGTGATATGAGGAGAGGTAAGTTGATGAGGAGAGGAAAGATGATGAGGAGGTGATGAAAGGAGAGATAAGAAGAGGTAAGGTGATGGGAGGAGAGATAAGTTAATGAGGAGAGGACAGGTGATGAGGAGAGGAAAGGAGAGGAGAGGTGATGTGAGGAAAGGTAAGTAATGAGAGGAAAGGAGATGTGAGGTGAGGAAAGGAGATGAAAGGTGATGTGAGGAGAAGTGAGGAGAGGTAAGTTAATGACGAGAGGAAAGGAGATGTGAGGAGAGGTAAGGTGATGAGGAGAGGTAAGTAATGAGGAGAGGAAAGGTGATGTGAGGAGATGTAAGGTGAGGAAAGGAGATGTGAGGAGAGGTAAGGTGATGAGGAGAGGAAAGGTGATGAGGAGGTGATGAAAGGAGAGATAAGAAGAGGTAAGGTGATGGGAGGAGAGATAAGTTAATGAGGAGAGGACAGGTGATGAGGAGAGGAAGGAGATGTGAGGAGAGGAAGGAGAGGAGAGGTGATGTGAGGAAAGGTAAGTAATGAGAGGAAAGGAGATGTGAGGTGAGGAAAGGAGATGAAAGGTGATGTGAGGAGAAGTGAGGAGAGGTAAGTTAATGACGAGAGGAAAGGAGATGTGAGGAGAGGTAAGGTGATGAGGAGAGGTAAGTAATGAGGAGAGGAAAGGTGATGTGAGGAGATGTAAGGTGAGGAAAGGAGATGTGAGGAGAGGTAAGGTGATGAGGAGAGGAAAGGTGATGAGGAGGTGATGAAAGGAGAGATAAGAAGAGGTAAGGTGATGGGAGGAGAGATAAGTTAATGAGGAGAGGACAGGTGATGAGGAGAGGAAAGGAGATGTGAGGAGAGGAAAGGAGAGGAGAGGTGATGTGAGGAAAGGTAAGTAATGAGAGGAAAGGAGATGTGAGGTGAGGAAAGGAGATGAAAGGTGATGTGAGGAGAAGTGAGGAGAGGTAAGTTAATGACGAGAGGAAAGGAGATGTGAGGAGAGGTAAGGTGATGAGGAGAGGTAAGTAATGAGGAGAGGAAAGGTGATGTGAGGAGATGTAAGGTGAGGAAAGGAGATGTGAGGAGAGGTAAGGTGATGAGGAGAGGAAAGGAGAGGAGAGGTGATGTGAGGAGAGGTAAGTAATGAGAGGAAAGGAGATGTGAGGAGAGGTAAGTTAATGAGGAGATGAAAGGAGATGTGAGGAGAGGTAAGGTGATGAGGAGAGGAAAGGAGAGGAGAGGTGATGTGAGGAAAGGTAAGTAATGAGAGGAAAGGAGATGTGAGGTGAGGAAAGGAGATGAAAGGTGATGTGAGGAGAAGTGAGGAGAGGTAAGTTAATGACGAGAGGAAAGGAGATGTGAGGAGAGGTAAGGTGATGAGGAGAGGTAAGTAATGAGGAGAGGAAAGGTGATGTGAGGAGATGTAAGGTGAGGAAAGGAGATGTGAGGAGAGGTAAGGTGATGAGGAGAGGAAAGGAGAGGAGAGGTGATGTGAGGAGAGGTAAGTAATGAGAGGAAAGGAGATGTGAGGAGAGGTAAGTTAATGAGGAGATGAAAGGAGATGTGAGGACAGGAAAGGTGATGTGAGGAGAAGTGAGGAGAGGTAAGTTAATGACGAGAGGAAAGGAGATGTGAGGAGAGGTAGGGTGATGAGGAGAGGAAAGGAGAGGAGAGGTGATGTGAGGAGAGGTAAGTAATGAGGAGAGGAAAGGTGATGTGAGGAGATGTAAGGTGAGGAAAGGAGATGTGAGGAGAGGAAAGGTGATGTGAGGAGAGGTAAGTAATGAGGAGAGGAAAGGAGATGTGAGGAGATGTAAGGTGAGGAAAGGAGATGTGAGGAGAGGAAAGGTGATGTGAGGAGAGGAAAGGTGATGAGGAGAGGAAAGGTGATAATAAGAGGTAAGGTGATGAGAGGAGAGATGAGGAAGGAGATGAGAGGAGATGAGTAGAGGTAAAGTAATGAGGAGAGGAAAGGTGATGTGAGGAGATGTAAGGTGAGGAAAGGAGATGTGAGGAGAGGTAAGGTGATGAGGAGAGGAAAGGAGAGGAGAGGTGATGTAAGGAGAGGTAAGTAATGAGAGGAAAGGAGATGTTAGGAGAGGTAAGTTAATGAGGAGATGAAAGGAGATGTGAGGAGAGGTAAGGTGATGAGGAGAGGAAAGGAGAGGAGAGGTGATGTGAGGAGAGGAAAGGAGATGTGAGGAAAGGAGATGTGAGGAGATGTAAGGTGAGGAAAGGAGATGAAAGGTGATGTGAGGAGAAGTGAGGAGAGGTAAGTTAATGACGAGAGGAAAGGAGATGTGAGGAGAGGTAGGGTGATGAGGAGAGGAAAGGAGAGGAGAGGTGATGTAAGTTAATGAGGAGAGGAAAGGAGAGGAAAGGAGAGGAAAGGAGATGTGAGGAGAGGTAGGGTGATGAGGAGAGGAAAGGAGAGGAGAGGTGATGTGAGGAGAGGTAAGTAATGAGGAGAGGAAAGGTGATGTGAGGAGATGTAAGTTAATGAGGAGAGGAAAGGTGATGTGAGGAGAGGAAAGGTGATGTGAGGAGAGGAAAGGTGATGAGGAGAGTTAAGGTGATGAGGAGAGGAAAGGTGATAATAAGAGGTAAGGTGATGAGAGGAGAGATGAGGAAGGAGATGAGAGGAGATGAGTAGAGGTAAAGAGAACAGGAAAAATGTAATCGAAGTGAGGAATCAGCTGTGAGCAGAGGAGGAAGGAGATGTGTGTGTTGCAATGTTCAACTTAAATATTCTAGAAATTACCTCAATCTTCGTAAAGTTGGTTGTTTGTAGATAGATGGTGCTGTGTCTTAGATGGCTTATCCGAATTAGGAGTCCACATTGCAACGGAAATGTTGCTGCCTCCCTCCAGAGGCTCACTGTTGCTGTGTCAGTGCCCTGAAAAGTCATCAATTAATATCAAACATTTCCTTCAGTGAATACTGTACATCAGTGGTGCCCAAGTTGGGTCCTCAAGATCTACCATCCTACAACTTTCAGATGCAACCCTTCTCCTGCACGCTTCCACCAGATGTCATATGAATGTCATTCAGCTCTGCAGAGGCCTGGTAACGAGCCAGTCATTTGATCCAGGCGTGTTGGAGAAGGGCTGCATCTGAAAGTTGCAGGATGGTAGATCTCCAGGACCGGACTTGGGCACCCCTGATGTACATTAAGTAGCCTGACTAAACACAAGTCTCTTTCTTCCCCATTTCTTTCATTGTTCTTGTCACTTTATCTTATTCTATAAAGATAATAAGTCGACATACCTGTTGGATCTTTACTGTCCTCATTGGCACGTGCTCTCTCCCAACAGTAACCTCCTTAATTTCTGTAAACTAAAAAGACAAAAAATTTAAAAAAAAAAAAAAAAAAAAAAAAAACACACAGAGGTAATTTACTATTTCATTTCTTTTAACCAAAGAACTGGCACAGCATGCTGAAAGAAAGTTGCCTCGTTATGAGGAGGCCTATCAGTCCACCTAAAAGTGTTATTTTCAAACTATTCTGAATGCTCCATAACCTACCTCTAGAACAGAGCCCTCCAGCGTAATGAAGCCCCTTCCTCTTGATGCCTCAGAGGTTGGGGTCAGTACGGACTTAGGGTTGAGGAGCTTTTTGCCCTCCTCAACAAGCTCATCGGTGAGAGCGACAGGTGAGCTCCTATAGAACATTGTCTCTTTCAAAATTAAGATGTGATAGGGGGGGCTGGTTCCCCTCACCCCATAGTTTTTCACATAATAAGTTTTGCCTACTGCCATTTTGTGCCGGTACTCTTCGAAGAGAGTTATTTTTGTTACCGTAGTGCCATCGGTGACAGCCACAACGGTGTTATTTTTACTCATTTTTGGTATGGCCTGGCCTTTCACAAAATCCCAGGACAGGACTCGGACCATATCACAGATGTCTATCACACGCAAGTGCAGCGGAGGGGGCTTCGCATATGGCTCAGGGGCCTTTTCCCACAGCACTTGTCTTAATGCCATCCTAAAATTGGAATAGAAACACAAATAAGCCTCAAGACTTTTTACAAGACACCAGCACATAACCGAATACTGTTACATACACCTATTGACTTGTTTAACAGGTCATTGCCAGGGAAGAAAGGAAAAAGAAAAGCTTTTAACCTATGAGCTGTACCTAACCCACAGAAAAGTAAACTAGCCAAAAAACTTCATTAATACAGGAGAAAAAAAAGCTATTTTCTCTTTGTAATGCTAATGCCCCTTAAAAATCCTAATTATTATTATTTTTTAAAACAGATTTTTACGAATACGGTCATATGTGTGTAAGTTAGCATTTTTAAGAAAGATCAAACCTACCTTACTTCACCGGGAAAAGATGAAAAGTGATTTTTCCCGCCGCTGCGTTTCTAATATCACAAGAAGTTCTTCCCTGTGACGTCAGAAACCCAGAGACAGGATCGGATTGGACATTGCGCCCAAATATATAAAAACATAAAAAAACAATTAATAAAAATTGAAATTGGGTAATTTATATTGATTAATTATGTAATAATAATAAAATAATATAATAATAATAAAATAATAATAATAATAATAATAAACTGTGTCTATAGCGGTGTTGGGGCAGATCGTAATCTGCTAGCAAACGATTCGCGCTGCAAGCTAGCTCTGCAGCTCGGGCTTGATTTCCCAGGCAATGAACTCAAATGCAACTCAAATTTGAAACTCGGTTATGTGCACGTGTCATCTAAAAAGCCGTTGATGTAAGTATTTTTTATGTATTCTTCTTTCCATTCCAGAATGGCTATTAATAGACACGCTGTGTGGTAAGAGATATTTTCCTGCTTAGAACTAACTGCTTACACATCGAATGTGAATTTCTGCAGGCTAATGGCGGATGAACCACCGATTCTTCGTCGAGACTGTATTCAGAAATTGGCTGCAAATATAGCCTACTCTGCTTAAAAACTCAACGTAATTACTTTCCCAAACAATTAAAGCGAAACCTTGCACTGCAACGGTCTTGCACATTCACGCTAATTCACGCACCACTTTCCCAAACCTAGTCCTTGTCTTTCTCCTCTTTTCCATTTACCCCCTCTCACTCAACCTTGTTTTATTAAAAATATTATTAGCCTTCTTTCACTCTTACCTCCATCTCCGCCTTGTTTTCCTGCAGACTTATGTCTGGCTCTGGCATAAGCTCCCGCTCCTTCATATCTGTGCTGCTACGTCTTTTTCTACACTTCGAACTGTGAGCGGAAATGTCCGTGTAAGAAGGCCAGCCAATCGTTGATCGGACGCAATGATTGGCTGACCAACGTGGCACTCTTCATGTTTACCAGCTCATCCTTGCGCGGATTCCCTGATGCGTCAGTGCGTCAATGTAACAGCCCGCAACTGCACCACCTACCTTTAGCACGTTTGGGACGCATGGACAGCGATGTTCAAATACATTTAATTGCATCTGAGACAACAAGGGAATTAAACACAATTTAGCTGTCCTAATACAAGTAAGTAAAATAAATAAAATTAAAGAAAGCACCAGGAGATGTAGCTTAAAGCTGGACAATCTGTCCCTTGTCTCAGACATGTGGGAAAATACCCAGCGTCATCTCCTGGGAATTCGACAACAGTCAGGCCAAACAAGATGTTGTAAAAAAATAATATCATTGTTGCTGTAACTGATGGATACACTGTAACCAGACTAACTCTTTTTAAAGACTTTAGGCAAGTCAAATTGATTTTCTATAGCACATCTCATGTACAACTGACGTTTGACAATATTCCAAAAAAATATTGCTTTGCAATGTTCAAACCATAGTTGGTGTTCAAGCTGTAGTCGGAAGTGTTCATATTAAACGAGGTTGCCGTCCTGTATTTCCACCTTCTTAATCAGTAGTCCTACAGTTTTCCATGTAAATTATACTGTTTGTTCTTTATGTACACCTTGGTATACATTTAATATGTAAGTTTACCCTAACATGCAGTTGCAGTATTGTTTAGTACAACTCTATTTGAGTTTAGTGCGGTATTGCTCGTGAAAGATATCTAGGACTTTATTAGTTATTTTTCTTGACGTTCCAGTGCGCTACGTGTTTTACGAGGCATTATTCTATTTGGCCACTGGGTGGCAGCATTGTATTGTGTTCAAGTAGTAAAGTCAAGTTAGCCTTAGAGGCAGATTTATGCCTACCTGAAAACATTATTACCAGTATTTAGCCAGATGATCAGTGCAAATTTATATTTGCTATGAATGTAAATATTCTTCCTTCTTTATTAGAATTTCAGACCACACACAGACAAGAACAAAGTGTATTTAATATTATTATACTGTTGCTGTGCTGTAATAAGCCTGGGTGTGAGAAGGAATCCACTCATGAAGCTGAACTGAAAAGTTTTTGAATATAAAAATGAAACTGGAATTAGAATGTGCTGAAATGGTGGAAAGTTGACTGGAAATGATTGTAAAAAGTGGTTGAAGATGGTTGAAAAGGCTGAAATGTGCTTGTTAAACAGTGTATAAGAAGCAAAAAAGAGAGTTGAGCAATTTTAAGCTCAAACAGGTATTTAAATGTATTTGAAATGGCGAAACGTTGAACTGAAATGTGCTAAAGAAAGTTGCATGGCTTAAAATGGCTGAGCTGTGCTTGCTGAAGCATCAGCTGAAGTAATCATAAGTCAATAGTTGGAAGGATTTAAAGCACAAGCAGGTGTTTAAATGTAGTTAAAATGGTGGAAAGCTGAACTGAAATGTGCTTAAGATAGTTCAACATGGCTGAAAAGGGCTGAATTATGGTTGTTGAAGAAGTATATATGAAGCTTAAGTCAATAGTTGGAAGGATTTAAAGCACAAGCAGGTGTTTAAATGTAGTTAAAAAGGTGGCAAGCTGAACTGAAATGTGGTTAAGATAGTTCAACATGGCTGAAAATGGCTGAATTATGGTTGTTGAAGAGGTATATATGAAGCTGAAGTCAATAGTTGTTTAAATGTAGTTAAAATGGTGGAAAGTTGAAGTAAAATGTGGTTAAGATAGTTCAACATGGCTGAAAATGGCTGAAGTCTGGGTGTTGAAGCCTCAGCTGAAGTAATCATGAAGCTGAAGCTAAATAGTTAAAGTATTTAAAGCTGAATGATTGTACTGAAATGCTGAAAAGATGGCTGAAGATAGTGAAAGATAGCTGAAATGTGACTTTTGAAAAAGTATTTATTAAGCTGAAGTGAAAAGTTGAAGGATTGAAAGCTCAAAGTGGAGTTAAAAGGTGCTGAAAGATTGCTGAAGATGGCTGAAAAATGGTTGTTGAAGAAGTATATATGAAGCTGAAATGAAGAGTTCAATCATTTAAAGCACAAATTGGTGTTTAAATGTAGTTAAAATGGTGGAAAGTTGAACTGAAATGTGCTTAAGACAGTTCAATATGTCTGAAAATGGCTGAAGTCTGCTTGTTGAAGCACCAGCTGAAGTCAATAGTTAAAGGATTTACAGCTGAAAGTGAATATTAAAGGTGCTGAACTGGTTGAATGTAGAGCAAATGATTGTAAAAGGCAGAAAGAGCTGAAAAAGAGGTGAATTGGCAGCTGAAACACAGTCAATCATATAAGTGAGCAGCAAAGGACATGATGAGAGGACAGACAGAGGAGGAGAGATAGAGGAGGACATGTGGCCTCAAGGACAAGGAGGAGACAGGAGAAGAGGACAGAGACATATGTGGACTCATTAGGAGGACAAAACCAGGTGAGAAATCCATAATCTGGATCAATAAGACTGAATGTATGAGGTCAAAGGTCAGCTGGCTCCTAACAGCTGAGAGCACTCAGTGAGTTGTCATGACAACAGCCCCTCACTTAACTGACAGGCACAGACTGGGAAAAGAGCAGAGCAGAACTGCCGAATCACTCTGCGCACCTCTCGAACTCCTCGCTCCTGACAGAAAACTTTAGGAGATATCCAAATAATTCTTTCACCGTGAGCGCCAGGAGGGTCTGAGGAAGGCATGGATGTAATTTATTCATCCCTACTTTGAACAGAATTTAAATGGTGGCGAGTTAAAAACAGAGGAGAAATGCACTTTGACCCAGAATCCTGCCTCTGATTTGAATGGAAGGGTATAGGAGCAAAAGTTGACTTTTGCTCGCTTGGAGAGGCGTAACTCAAAATCTATAAGTCCCAGCTCTGTCGTGCTTGGTTCTATTCGAAGCCAACTTAAATTCCTCCGTTTTGATGTATAATGTATGTCTCTACGATGAAAATTGTAGGAGTTATGAGAATTTGTTTGAGTGGCGGAACAGGCTGAAAAGCTAGAGGGCGCTAGAGTGACAAGAGATTTTGTTGAAAATCAAGATTTTGATGATTTTTAAACTTCCATAAATCCAAAACCGTAAAACATATCGGCAAAAAAAGTCATTTTTAAATAGCCCAATCCATTGTGAGTTGTTTAAAGTTTGAATGGTGTTTCTAGCTGAAAGTATGTAAAAGTAGTAGGAGTTGAAAGAAGCGGAAGTTTTTGAATGAGCTGAAACGTTTTCCATTGATTTCAATGGCAAAATATTTTTGTTTAAAGTTAAATATTTTAAAAAGTATAAAAGTTATAAATACCAAAAGTCAGAGCAGGAATGTCCTGAACGAGCTGAACGTTTTGATACCAAAATTGTTGAAATAGCACAAAAAATGCGGAAGGAGGAAGGTGCCTAAAAACGGCGGAAGAATAATAATAATAACTAGAAAAAGCTGTTATTGCATAACAGCATGTGTGAATGCTGTCATGCTGAATGATTGAAATAAAATGCTGAAAAGTGGCTGAAAAGTGGCTGAAGATGGTTAAAAAAGGCTGAAATATGTCTTGTTTGAAGAAGTATATATGAAGCTGAAAGTGAAGAGTTGCAGACAATTAAAAGCATCAAGCAGGTGTTTAAATGTAGTTAAAATGGTGGAAAGTTGAACTGAAATGTGCTGAAATGCTGAAAATATGGCTGAAAAGTGGCTGAAGATGGTTAAAAAAGGCTGAAATGTCTTTGTTGAATAAGTATTTATTAAGCTGAAGTGAAAAGTTGAAGGATTTAAAGGTCAAACTTGAGTTAAAAGGTGCTGAAAGGTTGAACTGAAATGAGCTTAAGATTGCTGAAGATGGCTGAAAAGGGCTGAAATATGGTTGTTGAAGAAGTATATATGAAGCTGAAATGAAGAGTTGAACAATTTAAAGCACAAGCAGGTGTTTAAATTTAGTTAAAAGGGTGGAAAGCTGAACTGAAATGTGCTTAAGACAGTTCAACATGGCTGAAAATGGCTAAAGTCTGCTTCCTTAAGCACCAGCTGAAGTAATCATGAAGCTGAAGTCAATAGTTAAAGGATTTACAGCTGAAAGTGAATATTAAAGGTGCTGAACTGGTTGAATGTAGAAGTAATGATTGTAAAAGGCAGAAAGAGCTGAAAAAGAGGTGAATTGGCAGCTTAAACACAGTCCATCATGTAAGTGAGCAGCAAAAGACATGATGAGAGGACAGACAGAGGAGGAGAGATAGAGGAGGACATGTGGCCTGTTGTAATGAGATGGACAAGGAGGAGACAGGAGAAGAGGACAGAGGGACATGCCTGGACTCAATAGGAGGCCAAAACCAGGTGAGAAGTCCATGATCTGGATCAATAAAACTGAATGGATTAGGGCAAAGGTCAGCTGGCTCCTAACAGCTGAGAGCAGTCAGTGAGTTGTCATGACGACGGCCCCCACCTCAGCTGATAGGCACACAGAGAAGAGGCCAGAGCTGCACTGTTCTCATCACTCTGCGCACCTCCCGAACAACTGTTCATTAAAAGAAAACTATAAGAGTTATCCAGATAATTTTTTCACCGTGAGCGCCAGGAGGGTCTGGGGAACGCAGGGATGTAATTTATTTTACTGTAATGCGAACAGAATTTAAATGGTGGCGGGTTGAAAACACAGGAGAAATGCACTTTGGGCCCAGAGTCCAGAAGGCCTTTAGAATGGAGTTCAATGGAGGGCGTAGGTAGACTTTAGAGCAGCGTAGCTCAAAATCCGTAGCTCCCAGCTCCATTATCATCCAGGGTTCATTTGTAGCCAAGAAGATTTCCTCCGTTTTGATATATAATTTGTGTCTGTACGATAAACGGTGTAGGAGTTATGAGAGTTTGTTTGAGGAGTGAAAAAAGCTGAAAAATCAGAGTGTGAATCAGATATCCAAGTTTTAGTGATTTTTAACCTGGCATATCTCATAAACCATAAAAGATATCAAAATTCTGAATAGAAGATTTATAGCCCAGTCCCTTGTGATCGATTTAAACTTTGAATGGAGTCTCTAGCCCAAAGTATGCAGGAGAAGAAAGGTTTCAAAGGAGACCATGTTTTTGGAGGCTCTGCCAAGATTCCCCATTCATTCCTATGGAAATATGGTGGGTCGAACAACCCTCGATATCTTAAAAAGTTTAATAGATACAGACAACAGGAGTCATAGCAGACATCTACAGGCCGAGCCGATCGATTTGATGTATGAACGGAGTCTGTGGGCCGAACGCTGCGAGAGGAGTAGGCGGACGACCGATGTTCACACCCCAGAGAAGAGGGAAAAACAATTCTATCACTAGAAAAAGCTGTTATTGCATAACAGCAAGTGTGAATGCTGTCATGCTGAATGATTGAAATAAAATGCTGAAAAGTGGCTGAAGATGGTTAAAAAAGGCTGAAATGTCTGTTGAATAAGAATTTATTAAGCTGAAGTGAAAAGTTGAAGGATTTAAAGCTCAAAGTGGAATTAAAAGGTGCTGAAAGGCTGAAAGGTTGAACTGAAATGTGCTTAAGTTTGCTGAAGATGGCTGAAAAGGGCTGAAATATGGTTGTTGAAGCAGTATATATAAAGCTTAAGTCAAGTGTTGGAAGGATTTAAAGCACAAGCAGGTGTATAAATGTACTTAAAAAGGTGGAAAGCTGAACTGAAATGTGCTTAAGATAGTTCAACATGGCTGAAAAGGGCTGAATTATGGTTGTTGACGCAGTATATATGAAGCTGAAGTCAATAGTTGGAAGGATCTAAAGCACAAGCAGGTGTTTAAATGTAGTTAAAAAGGTGGAAAGCTGAACTGAAATGTGCTTAAGATAGTTCAACATGGCTGAAAAGGGCTGAATTATGGTTGTTGAAGAGGTATATATGAAGCTGAAGTCAATAGTTGGAAGGATTTAAAGCACAAGCAGGTGTTTAAATGTAGTTAAAAAGGTGGAAAGCTGAACTGAAATGTGCCTAAGACAGTTCAACATGGCTGAAAAGGGCTGAATTATGGTTGTTGAAGAGGTATATATGAAGCTTAAGTCAATAGTTGGAAGGATTTAAAGCACAAGCAGGTGTTTAAATATAGTTAAAAAGGTGGAAAGCTGAACTGAAATGTGCTTAAGATCGCTGAAGATGGCTGAAAAGGGCTGAATTATGGTTGTTGAAGAGGTATATATGAAGCTTAAGTCAATAGTTGGAAGGATTTAAAGCACAAGCAGGTGTTTAAATGTACTTAAAAAGGTGGAAAGCTGAACTGAAATGTGCTTAAGATCGCTGAAGATGGCTGAAAAGGGCTGAATTATGGTTGTTGAAGAAGTATATATGAAGCTGAAGTCAGTAGTTGGAAGGATTAAAAGCACAAGCAGGTGTTTAAATGTAGTTAAAATGGTGGAAAGTTGAACTGAAATGTGCTTAAGATAGTTCAACATGGCTGAAAATGGCCGAAGTCTGCTTCCTTAAGCACCAGCTGCAGTAATCATGAAGCTGAAGTAAATAGTTAAAGGATTTAAAGCTGAAACTAAATGTTAAAGGTGCTGAACTGGTTGAATGTAGAAGAAATGATTGTAAAAGGCAGAAAGAGCTGAAAAAGAGGTGAATTGGCAGCTTAAACACAGTCCATCATGTAACTGAGCAGGAAAGGACATGATGAGAGGACAGACAGAGGAGGAGAGATAGAGGAGGACATGTGGCCTGTTGTCATGAGAAGGACAAGGAGGAGACAGGAGAAGAGGACAGAGAGTACATGCCTGGACTCAATAGGAGGCCAAAACCAGGTGAGAAGTCCATGATCTGGATCAATAAAACTGAATGAATTAGGTGAAAGGTCAGCTGGCTCCTAACAGCTGAGAGCAGTCAGTGAGTCGTCATGACAACGGCCCCTCACATAACTGACAAGCAGAGAGCAGAACTGCACTGTTCCAATCACTTTGCGCACCTCTCGAACAACTGTTCATTAAAAGAAAACTATAAGAGTTATCCAAATAATTTTTTCACCGTGAGCGCCAGGAGGGTCTGGGGAACGCAGGGATGTGGATTATTTTACTGTAATGTGAACAGAATTTAAATGGTGACAAGTTAAAAACACATGAGAAATGCATTTTCCTCTTAGAATCCAGATTTGAATGGAAGTCTATGGGAGTAAAAGTAGACTTTTCCTCGCTTGGAGAGGCATAGCTCGAGATCTGTAAACCCCAGCTCTGTCATTCTTGGTTCTCTTCGAAGCCAACTAAAATTCCTCCGTTTTGATGTATAATTTATGTCTCTACGACGAAAGTTGTAGGAGTTATGAGAATTTGTTTGGAGTAGTGGAACATGCTGAAAGGTTAGAGTGAGGGCTAGAGTGGGAGAGAGTGGAGTGAACATTCTAAAAGTTATTGATTTTTAAACTGCCATAAATCAATAATGCTAAAAGATATCAATAAGTTGAATACAAGTTTAATAGCCCAATCCCTTGTGAGTTGTTTAAAGTTTGAATGGTGTTTCTAGCTGAAAGTATGCTGAAGTTATAAGAGCTGAAAGAGCTGAAAGTTTTGAAGGAGTTGAAGGCTGAAGAGCTGAAATGCCATTCATTTCAATGGGAGCAAAAACTCAATAAATGATCAATAACTTGAAAAGTTGAACAAATATCAAAAATTTGAATAGAAGCAGGAATCTCCTGAACGAGCTGAACGTTTTGATACCAAAATTGTTGAAATCGGCTGAAGCTAGCTCAAGTTATAACGTGACGAAAAACGGCGGAAGAATAAGAATAATAACTAGAAAAAGCTGTTATTGCATAACAGCATGTGTGAATGCTGTCATGCTGAATGATTGAAATAAAATGCTGAAAAATGGCTGAAGATGGTTAAAAAAGGCTGAAATGTCTTTGTTGAAGAAATATTTATTAAGCTGAAGTGAAAAGTTGAAGGATTTAAAGCTCAAACTGGAGTTAAAAGGTGCTGAAAGGGTGAAAGGTTGAAGTGAAATGATTGCTGAAGATGGCTGAAAAGGGCTGAATTATGGTTGTTGAAGAGGTATATATGAAGCTTAAGTCAATAGTTGGAAGGATCTAAAGCACAAGCAGGTGTTTAAATGTAGTTAAAAAGGTGGAAAGCTGAACTGAAATGTGCCTAAGACAGTTGAACATGGCTGAAAAGGGCTGAATTATGGTTGTTGAAGAGGTATATATGAAGCTTAAGTCAATAGTTGGAAGGATTTAAAGCACAAGCAGGTGTTTAAATGTAGTTAAAATGGTGGAAAGCTGAACTGAAATGTGCTTAAGATCGCTGAAGATGGCTGAAAAGGGCTGAATTATGGTTGTTGAAGAAGTATATATGAAGCTGAAGTCAGTAGTTGGAAGGATTTAAAGCACAAGCAGGTGTTTAAATGTAGTTAAAATGGTGGAAAGTTGAACTGAAATGTGCTTAAGATAGTTCAACATGGCTGAAATGGCTGAAGTCTGCCTTGCTGAAGCACCAGCTGAAGTAATCATGTAGCTGAAGTCAACAGTTAAAGGATTTAAAGCTGAAAGTGAATGTTAAAGATGCTGAACTGGTTGAATGTAGAATAAATGCATTGTAAAAGGCAGAAAGAGCTGAACCAGAGTTGAATTGGCAGCTGAAACACAGTCCATCATGTAACTGAGCAGCAAAGGACATGATGAGAGGACAGACAGAGGAGGAGAGATAGAGGAGGACATGTGGCCTGTTGTAATGAGAAGGACAAGGAAGGAGACAGGAGAAGAGGACAGAGGGACATGCCTGGACTCAATAGGAGGCCAAAACCAGGTGAGAAGTCCATGATCTGGATCAATAAAGCTGAATGAATTAGGTCAAAGGTCAGCGTGCTGCTCACAGCTGAGAGCAGTCAGTGAGTTGTCATGACGACGGCCCCTCACTTAACTGACAAGCAGAGAGCAGAGCTGCACTGTTCCAATCACTTTGTGCACCTCCCGAACAACTGTTCATTAAAAGAAAACTCTAAGAGTTATCCAAATAATTTTTTCACCGTGAGTGCCAGGAGGGTCTGGGGAACGCAGGGATGTGGTTTATTTTACTGTAATGTGAACAGAATTTAAATGGTGACAAGTTAAAAACACATGAGAAATGCATTTTCCTCTTAGAATCCAGATTTGAATGGAAGTCTATGGGAGCAAAAGTAGACTTTTCCTCGCTTGGAGAGGCATAGCTCGAGATCTGTAAATCCCAGCTCTGTCATTCTTGGTTCTCTTCGAAGCCAACTTAAATTCCTCCAGTTTTGATGTATAATTTATGTCTCTACGACGAAAGTTGTAGGAGTTATGAGAATTTGTTTGGAGTAGTGGAACAGGCTGAAAGGTTAGAGTGAGGGCTAGAGTGGGAGAGAGTGGAGTGAACATTCTAAAAGTTATTGATTTTTAAACTGCCATAAATCAATAACGCTAAAAGATATCAAAAAGTTGAATAGAAGTTTAATAGCCCAATCCCTTGTGAGTTGTTTAAAGTTTGAATGGTGTTTCTAGCTGAAAGTATGCTGAAGTTCTAAGAGCTGAAAGAGGTGAAAGTTTTGAAGGCAGTTGAAGGCTGAAGAGCTGAAATCCTATTGATTTCAATGGGAGCTGAAGATCAATAAATGATCAATAACTTGAAAAGTTGAACAGATATCAAAAAGTTGAATAGAAGCAGGAATCTCCTGAACGAGCTGAACGTTTTGATACCAAAATTGTTGAAATCGGCTGAAGCTAGCTCAAGTTATAACGTGCCGAAAAACGGCGGAAGAATAATAAGAATAATAAATAAAAACAGGAAAACTATAGTGTGAATGCTTGAAAGCATTCACACAACTAGAAAATGCTGTTATTAGCATAACAGCAAGTGTGAATGCTGTCATGCTGAATGATTGAAATAAAATGCTGAAAAGTGGCTGAAGATGGTTAAAAAAGGCTGAAATGTCTGTTGAATAAGAATTTATTAAGCTGAAGTGAAAAGTTGAAGGATTTAAAGCTCAAAGTGGAATTAAAAGGTGCTGAAAGGCTGAAAGGTTGAACTGAAATGTGCTTAAGTTTGCTGAAGATGGCTGAAAAGGGCTGAAATATGGTTGTTGAAGCAGTATATATAAAGCTTAAGTCAAGTGTTGGAAGGATTTAAAGCACAAGCAGGTGTTTAAATGTACTTAAAAAGGTGGAAAGCTGAACTGAAATGTGCTTAAGATAGTTCAACATGGCTGAAAAGGGCTAAAATATGGTTGTTGAAGCAGTATATATGAAGCTGAAGTCAATACTTGGAAGGATTTAAAGCACAATCAGGTGTTTAAATGTAGTTAAAAAGGTGGAAAGCTGAACTGAAATGTGCTTAAGATAGTTCAACATGGCTGAAAAGGGCTGAATTATGGTTGTTGAAGAGGTATATATGAAGCTTAAGTCAATAGTTAGAAGGCTCTAAAGCACAAGCAGGTGTTTAAATGTAGTTAAAAAGGTGGAAAGCTGAACTGAAATGTGCCTAAGACAGTTGAACATGGCTGAAAAGGGCTGAATTATGGTTGTTGAAGAGGTATATATGAAGCTTAAGTCAATAGTTGGAAGGATTTAAAGCACAAGCAGGTGTTTAAATGTAGTTAAAATGGTGGAAAGCTGAACTGAAATGTGCTTAAGATAGTTCAACATGGCTGAAAAGGGCTGAATTATGGTTGTTGAAGAAGTATATATGAAGCTGAAGTCAGTAGTTGGAAGGATTTAAAGCACAAGCAGGTGTTTAAATGTAGTTAAAATGGTGGAAAGTTGAACTGAAATGTGCTTAAGATAGTTCAACATGGCTGAAATGGCTGAAGTCTCCTTGCTGAAGCACCAGCTGAAGTAATCATGTAGCTGAAGTCAATAGTTAAAGGATTTAAAGCTGAAAGTGAATGTTAAAGATGCTGAACTGGTTTAATGTAGAATAAATCATTGTAAAAGGCAGAAAGAGCTGAACCAGAGTTGAATTGGCAGCTGAAACACAGTCCATCATGTAAGTGAGCAGCAAAGGACATGATGAGAGGACAGACAGAGGAGGAGAGATAGGAGGAGGACATGTGGCCTGTTGTAATGAGAAGGACAAGGAAGAGACAGGAGAAGAGGACAGAGGGACATGCCTGGACTGAATAGGAGGCCAAAACCAGGTGAGAAGTCCATGATCTGGATCAATAAAGCTGAATGAATTAGGTCAAAGGTCAGCTGGCTGCTCACAGCTGAGAGCAGTCAGTGAGTCGTCATGACAACAGGCCCCTCACTTAACTGACAAGCAGAGAGCAGAACTGCACTGTTCCAATCACTTTGCGCACCTCCCTGAACAACTGTTCATTAAAAGAAAACTATGAAGAGTTATCCAAATAATTTTTTCACCGTGAGCGCCAGGAGGGTCTGGGGAACGCAGGGATGTGGTTTATTTTACTGTAATGTGAACAGAATTTAAATGGTGACAAGTTAAAAACACATGAGAAATGCATTTTCCTCTTAGAATCCAGATTTGAATGGAAGTCTATGGGAGCAAAAGTAGACTTTTCCTCGCTTGGAGAGGCATAGCTCGAGATCTGTAAATCCCAGCTCTGTCATTCTTGGTTCTCTTCGAAGCCAACTAAAATTCCTCCGTTTTGATGTATAATTTATGTCTCTACGACGAAAGTTGTAGGAGTTATGAGAATTTGTTTGGAGTAGTGGAACAGGCTGAAAGGTTAGAGTGAGACCTAGAGTGGGAGAGAGTGGAGTGAACATTCTAAAAGTTATTGATTTTTAAACTGCCATAAATCAATAACGCTAAAAGATATCAATAAGTTGAATACAAGTTTAATAGCCCAATCCCTTGTGAGTTGTTTAAAGTTTGAATGGTGTTTCTAGCTGAAAGTATGTAGAAGTAGTAGGAGTTGAAAGAGGTGGAAGTTTTGAAGCAGTTGAAGGCTGAAGAGCTGAAATGCCATTCATTTCAATGGGAGCAGAAAATCAATAAATGATCAATAACTTGAAAAGTTGAACAGATATCAAAAAGTTGAATACAAGCATAAATGTCCTGAACGAGCTGAACGTTTTGATACCAAAATTGTTGAAATAGGCTGAAGCTAGCTGAAGTTATAGCGTGACGAAAAACGGCGGAAGAATAATAAGAATAATAAATAAAAACAGGAAAACTATAGTGTGAATGCTTAAAAGCATTCACACAACTAGAAAATGCTGTTATTAGCATAACAGCAAGTGTGAATGCTGTCATGCTGAATGATTGAAATAAAATGCTGAAAAGTGGCTGAAGATGGTTAAAAAAGGCTGAAATGTCTTTGTTGAATAAGTATTTATTAAGCTGAAGTGAAAAGTTGAAGGATTTAAAGCTCAAAGTGGAGTTAAAGGGTGCTGAAAGTCTGAAAGGTTGAACTGAAATGTGCTTAAGATTGCTGAAGATGGTTGAAAAGAGCTGAAACATGGTTGTTGAAGAAGTATATATGAAGGTGAAATGAAGAGTTCAACAATTTAAAGCACAAATTGCTATTTAAATGTAGTTAAAATGGTGGAAAGTTGAACTGAAATGTGCTTAAGATTACTGAAGATGGCTGAAAAGGGCTGAAATATGGTTGTTGAAGCAGTATATATGAAGCTTAAGTCAATAGTTGGAAGGATTTAAAGCACAAGCAGGTGTTTAAATGTAGTTAAAAAGGTGGAAAGCTGAACTGAAATGTGCTTAAGATCGCTGAAGATGGCTGAAATATGGTTGTTGAAGAAGTATATATGAAGCTTAAGTCAGTAGTTGGAAGGATTTAAAGCTCAAACTGGTGTTTAAATGTAGTTAAAATGGTGGAAAATCTAACTGAAATGTGCTTAAGATTACTGAAGATGGCTGAAAAGGGCTGAAATATGGTTGTTGAAGAAGTATATATGAAGCTTAAGTCAGTAGTTGGAAGGATTTAAAGCTCAAACTGGTGTTTAAATGTAGTTAAAATGGTGGAAAGTTTAACTTAAATGTGCTTAAGACAGTTCAACATGGCTGACAATGGCCGAAGTCTGCTTCCTTAAGCACCAGCTGCATTAATCATGAAGCTGAAGTAAATAGTTAAAGGATTTACAGCTGAAAGTGAATATTAAAGGTGCTGAACTGGTTGAATGTAGAAGTAATGATTGTAAAAGGCAGAAAGAGCTGAAAAAGAGGTGAATTGGCAGCTTAAACACAGTCCATCATGTAAATGAGCAGCAAAAGACATGATGAGAGGACAGACAGAGGAGGAGAGATAGAGGAGGACATGTGGCCTGTTGTAATGAGATGGACAAGGAGGAGACAGGAGAAGAGGACAGAGGGACATGCCTGGACTCAATAGGAGGCCAAAACCAGGTGAGAAGTCCATGATCTGGATCAATAAAACTGAATGGATTAGGGCAAAGGTCAGCTGGCTCCTAACAGCTGAGAGCAGTCAGTGAGTTGTCATGACGACGGCCCCCACCTCAGCTGATAGGCACACAGAGAAGAGACCAGAGCTGCACTGTTCTCATCACTCTGCGCACCTCCCGAACAACTGTTCATTAAAAGAAAACTATAAGAGTTATCCAGATAATTTTTTCACCGTGAGCGCCAGGAGGGTCTGGGGAACGCAGGGATGTAATTTATTTTACTGTAATGCGAACAGAATTTAAATGGTGGCGGGTTGAAAACACAGGAGAAATGCACTTTGGGCCCAGAGTCCAGAAGGCCTTTAGAATGGAGTTCAATGGAGGGCGTAGGTAGACTTTAGAGCAGCGTAGCTCAAAATCCGTAGCTCCCAGCTCCATTATCATCCAGGGTTCATTTGTAGCCAAGAAGATTTCCTCCGTTTTGATATATAATTTGTGTCTGTACGATAAACGGTGTAGGAGTTATGAGAGTTTGTTTGAGGAGTGAAAAAAGCAGAAAAATCAGAGTGTGAAACAGATATCCAAGTTTTAGTGATTTTTAACCTGGCATATCTCATAAACCATAAAAGATATCAAAATTCTGAATAGAAGATTTATAGCCCAGTCCCTTGTGATCGATTTAAACTTTGAATGGAGTCTCTAGCCCAAAGTATGCAGGAGAAGAAAGGTTTCAAAGGAGACCATGTTTTTGGAGGCTCTGCCAAGATTCCCCATTCATTCCTATGGAAAAATGGTGGGTCGAACAACCCTCGATATCTTAAAAAGTTTAATAGATACAGACAACAGGAGTCATAGCAGACATCTACAGGCCGAGCCGATCGATTTGATGTATGAACGGAGTCTGTGGGCCGAACGCTGCGAGAGGAGTAGGCGGACGACCGATGTTCACACCCCAGAGAAGAGGGAAAAACAATTCTATCACTAGAAAAAGCTGTTATTGCATAACAGCAAGTGTGAATGCTGTCATGCTGAATGATTGAAATAAAATGCTGAAAAGTGGCTGAAGATGGTTAAAAAAGGCTGAAATGTCTTTGTTGAATAAGTATTTATTAAGCTGAAGTGAAAAGTTGAAGGATTTAAAGCTCAAAGTGGAGTTAAAGGGTGCTGAAAGTCTGAAAGGTTGAACTGAAATGTGCTTAAGATTGCTGAAGATGGTTGAAAAGAGCTGAAACATGGTTGTTGAAGAAGTATATATGAAGGTGAAATGAAGAGTTCAACAATTTAAAGCACAAATTGCTGTTTAAATGTAGTTAAAATGGTGGAAAGTTGAACTGAAATGTGCTTAAGATTACTGAAGATGGCTGAAAAGGGCTGAAATATGGTTGTTGAAGCAGTATATATGAAGCTTAAGTCAATAGTTGGAAGGATTTAAAGCACAAGCAGGTGTTTAAATGTAGTTAAAAAGGTGGAAAGCTGAACTGAAATGTGCTTAAGATCGCTGAAGATGGCTGAAATATGGTTGTTGAAGAAGTATATATGAAGCTTAAGTCAGTAGTTGGAAGGATTTAAAGCTGAAACTGGTGTTTAAATGTAGTTAAAATGGTGGAAAGTTGAACTGAAATGTGCTTAAGATTACTGAAGATGGCTGAAATATGGTTGTTGAAGAAGTATATATGAAGCTTAAGTCAATAGTTGGAAGGATTTAAAGCACAAGCAGGTGTTTAAATGTAGTTAAAAAGGTGGAAAGCTGAACTGAAATGTGCTTAAGATCGCTGAAGATGGCTGAAAAGGGCTGAAATATGGTTGTTGAAGAAGTATATATGAAGCTTAAGTCAGTAGTTGGAAGGATTTAAAGCACAAACTGGTGTTTAAATGTAGTTAAAATGGTGGAAAGTTTAACTTAAATGTGCTTAAGACAGTTCAACATGGCTGAAAATGGCCTGAAGTCTGCTTCCTTAAGCACCAGCTGCAGTAATCATGAAGCTGAAGTAAATAGTTAAAGGATTTACAGCTGAAAGTGAATATTAAAGGTGCTGAACTGGTTGAATGTAGAAGTAATGATTGTAAAAGGCAGAAAGAGCTGAAAAAGAGGTGAATTGGCAGCTTAAACACAGTCCATCATGTAAGTGAGCAGCAAAAGACATGATGAGAGGACAGACAGAGGAGGAGAGATAGGGGAGGACATGTGGCCTGTTGTAATGAGATGGACAAGGAGGAGACAGGAGAAGAGGACAGAGGGACATGCCTGGACTCAATAGGAGGCCAAAACCAGGTGAGAAGTCCATGATCTGGATCAATAAAACTGAATGGATTAGGGCAAAGGTCAGCTGGCTCCTAACAGCTGAGAGCAGTCAGTGAGTTGTCATGACGACGGCCCCCACCTCAGCTGATAGGCACACATAGAAGAGACCAGAGCTGCACTGTTCTCATCACTCTGCGCACCTCCCGAACAACTGTTCATTAAAAGAAAACTATAAGAGTTATCCAGATAATTTTTTCACCGTGAGCGCCAGGAGGGTCTGGGGAACGCAGGGATGTAATTTATTTTACTGTAATGCGAACAGAATTTAAATGGTGGCTGGGTTGAAAACACAGGAGAAATGCACTTTGGGCCCAGAGTCCAGAAGGCCTTTAGAATGGAGTTCAATGGAGGGCGTAGGTAGACTTTAGAGCAGCGTAGCTCAAAATCCGTAGCTCCCAGCTCCATTATCATCCAGGGTTCATTTGTAGCCAAGAAGATTTCCTCCGTTTTGATATATTATTTGTGTCTGTACGATAAACGGTGTAGGAGTTATGAGAGTTTGTTTGAGGAGTGAAAAAAGCTGAAAAATCAGAGTGTGAAACAGATATCCAAGTTTTAGTGATTTTTAACCTGGCATATCTCATAAACCATAAAAGATATCAAAATTCTGAATAGAAGATTTATAGCCCAGTCCCTTGTGATCGATTTAAACTTTGAATGGAGTCTCTAGCCCAAAGTATGCAGGAGAAGAAAGGTTTCAAAGGAGACCATGTTTTTGGAGGCTCTGCCAAGATTCCCCATTCATTCCTATGGAAAAATGGTGGGTCGAACAACCCTCGATATCTTAAAAAGTTTAATAGATACAGACAACAGGAGTCATAGCAGACATCTACAGGCCGAGCCGATCGATTTGATGTATGAACGGAGTCTGTGGGCCCGAACGCTGCGAGAGGAGTAGGCGGACGACCGATGTTCACACCCCAGAGAAGAGGGAAAAACAATTCTATCACTAGAAAAAGCTGTTATTGCATAACAGCAAGTGTGAATGCTGTCATGCTGAATGATTGAAATAAAATGCTGAAAAGTGGCTGAAGATGGTTAAAAAAGGCTGAAATGTCTTTGTTGAATAAGTATTTATTAAGCTGAAGTGAAAAGTTGAAGGATTTAAAGCTCAAAGTGGAGTTAAAGGGTGCTGAAAGTCTGAAAGGTTGAACTGAAATGTGCTTAAGATTGCTGAAGATGGTTGAAAAGAGCTGAAACATGGTTGTTGAAGAAGTATATATGAAGGTGAAATGAAGAGTTCAACAATTTAAAGCACAAATTGCTAGTTTAAATGTAGTTAAAATGGTGGAAAGTTGAACTGAAATGTGCTTAAGATTACTGAAGATGGCTGAAAAGGGCTGAAATATGGTTGTTGAAGCAGTATATATGAAGCTTAAGTCAATAGTTGGAAGGATTTAAAGCACAAGCAGGTGTTTAAATGTAGTTAAAAAGGTGGAAAGCTGAACTGAAATGTGCTTAAGATCGCTGAAGATGGCTGAAATATGGTTGTTGAAGAAGTATATATGAAGCTTAAGTCAGTAGTTGGAAGGATTTAAAGCTCAAACTGGTGTTTAAATGTAGTTAAAATGGTGGAAAGTTGAACTGAAATGTGCTTAAGATTACTGAAGATGGCTGAAAAGGGCTGAAATATGGTTGTTGAAGAAGTATATATGAAGCTTAAGTCAATAGTTGGAAGGATTTAAAGCACAAGCAGGTGTTTAAATGTAGTTAAAAAGGTGGAAAGCTGAACTGAAATGTGCTTAAGATCGCTGAAGATGGCTGAAAAGGGCTGAAATATGGTTGTTGAAGAAGTATATATGAAGCTTAAGTCAGTAGTTGGAAGGATTTAAAGCTCAAACTGGTGTTTAAATGTAGTTAAAATGGTGGAAAGTTTAACTTAAATGTGCTTAAGATAGTTCAACATGGCTGAAAATGGCCGAAGTCTGCTTCCTTAAGCACCAGCTGCAGTAATCATGAAGCTGAAGTAAATAGTTAAAGGATTTACAGCTGAAAGTGAATATTAAAGGTGCTGAACTGGTTGAATGTAGAAGTAATGATTGTAAAAGGCAGAAAGAGCTGGAAAAGAGGTGAATTGGCAGCTTAAACACAGTCCATCATGTAAGTGAGCAGCAAAAGACATGATGAGAGGACAGACAGAGGAGGAGAGATAGAGGAGGACATGTGGCCTGTTGTAATGAGATGGACAAGGAGGAGACAGGAGAAGAGGACAGAGGGACATGCCTGGACTCAATAGGAGGCCAAAACCAGGTGAGAAGTCCATGATCTGGATCAATAAAACTGAATGGATTAGGGCAAAGGTCAGCTGGCTCCTAACAGCTGAGAGCAGTCAGTGAGTTGTCATGACGACGGCCCCCACCTCAGCTGATAGGCACACAGAGAAGAGACCAGAGCTGCACTGTTCTCATCACTCTGCGCACCTCCCGAACAACTGTTCATTAAAAGAAAACTATAAGAGTTATCCAGATAATTTTTTCACCGTGAGCGCCAGGAGGGTCTGGGGAACGCAGGGATGTAATTTATTTTACTGTAATGCGAACAGAATTTAAATGGTGGATGGGTTGAAAACACAGGAGAAATGCACTTTGGGCCCAGAGTCCAGAAGGCCTTTAGAATGGAGTTCAATGGAGGGCGTAGGTAGACTTTAGAGCAGCGTAGCTCAAAATCCGTAGCTCCCAGCTCCATTATCATCCAGGGTTCATTTGTAGCCAAGAAGATTTCCTCCGTTTTGATATATAATTTGTGTCTGTACGATAAACGGTGTAGGAGTTATGAGAGTTTGTTTGAGGAGTGAAAAAAGCTGAAAAATCAGAGTGTGAAACAGATATCCAAGTTTTAGTGATTTTTAACCTGGCATATCTCATAAACCAGAAAAGATATCAAAATTCTGAATAGAAGATTTATAGCCCAGTCCCTTGTGATCGATTTAAACTTTGAATGGAGTCTCTAGCCCAAAGTATGCAGGAGAAGAAAGGTTTCAAAGGAGACCATGTTTTTGGAGGCTCTGCCAAGATTCCCCATTCATTCCTATGGAGAAATGGTGGGTCGAACAACCCTCGATATCTTAAAAAGTTTAATAGA
Organism: Melanotaenia boesemani; assembly: GCF_017639745.1. Taxonomy (NCBI): domain Eukaryota; kingdom Metazoa; phylum Chordata; class Actinopteri; order Atheriniformes; family Melanotaeniidae; genus Melanotaenia; species Melanotaenia boesemani. The sequence goes on along the minus strand of NC_055683.1, from coordinate 9,589,247 downwards.
TACAGACAACAGGAGTCATAGCAGACATCTACAGGCCGAGCCGATCGATTTGATGTATGAACGGAGTCTGTGGCCCGAACGCTGCGAGAGGAGTAGGCGGACGACCGATGTTCACACCCCAGAGAAGAGGGAAAAACAATTCTATCACTAGAAAAAGCTGTTATTGCATAACAGCATGTGTGAATGCTGTCATGCTGAATGATTGAAATGAAATGCTGAAAAGTGGCTGAAGATAGTGAAAGATAGCTGAAATGTGACTTTTGAAAAGTATTTATTAAGCTGAAATTAATTGTTTAAGTATTTATAGCTCTAACTGGAATTTAAAAGGTTGAAAGGTTGAAGTCCAAAAACCGCCGCTGTCCATGGTGCTGTCAGGAGGTGTGTGAACGCTCACAACAGACAAACAGTGCTGCTGTCCATGGTGCTGAAGGAAACAGAACATATCGGACAGACCGAGTGCTGAAATGTGGTTGTTAAAGATTGTTTGGATATATTTCAAATGAAGTTATACTTGAACTATATGATTCTCAGTTTTAAGGGTCTGAAGTGGTGAAAAGTGGAATAAATCATTGTAAAAAGCAAAAGAAAAGCTGACACTGGTGAGAAAATATGATGAAACGATGAAAAGTTTAACTTAAATGTGCTTAATATAGTTGAAGAGGTTTGAAGACAGGTGCAATCTGCTAGTTGACAAAGTATTTATGCAGCTGAAGTTAACACTATTAGTCTTTAAAGCTCAATACCTGAAACCTTCTGCTGAAGTCTTAGCACAAGTAGTAATTAAGTTTAATTCAATAGGAGAATAATCTCAAACTCAGTCTGACAATATTCAAAATGTGCATTTTTATTATTCTTTCTACAAAGCAGATCAGTGGAGTTTGTATAAGTAGAAGTTAGACACTTTTAATCAAGGAAGCCATAGATTACATTGAAACTCAATAACATGTAAATGTAGTAACATGAATGACAATTTGAAAAATAAATGTGGCAGAAATTAATTTTATAACAATGGAACAAATTAGACTTTTTAGATTAACCAGAGTTTGATAACATTTCAGATTGAATAAATATAACACATCAAAGTAATATCACTATTAGAAAAAAAATAGCCATTTTAACAAAGAAAGCAGAACATCTGCAATTACAGCACAGATTTTAAACATTTTCTCCAAGAAAATGTGGCAATATCCAAAGCAAATATAATTTATATTAACATTATGACTGAAACATTCACAAGTACAATACAGTTTAACAGATATATTAAAAAATGTAAATAAAATAGTAGGAGAATCTAACTAAACAAAACAAACAAACAAAAAAAAAGGAGAATTCTCCACCCTAAAGAAAGCACTGGCTTTGTTTGATAAACGTAATCATATTAAATGCCAGCAATTATATGGAATAAAACATTGGAAAATCAAAAAGCTATTAATAGCACACACTCAAACAAACATCACCCTTTGTTGGGCATTAATAGTAATAAAAAAATACATATCACAGTTTAAATGGATATGTGGAGCCACATCCCATCAGACTTTTCTTTTGTGCTTCGATGTGGGTACACACAGTCTTTCATAGACCCAGCCCCACTGCACATAATGATATTATTAGTGAAATCTATGAACACATAACCTGAGTTACCCCAGGTTGAACGTAAAACTACAAGACGACTCACATCTCTGGATGTGGCCTGTGTGACCTCCTCAGTAGTTGTGGGCATTTCAGAACTACTTTGAACACCCTGAGGATCATTGTCAATATATTTGGTCACATTATATTCTTTATATGATGTTTGTCTCTAACTGGGGTCTATATTAGTCCAGGTTAAGTGTATATATGTGTTTTCTACCTACATACCAGCAGATACCCCACACTTGAGCAGGACTCACACAAACATGTTCCAGGCTTTGCTAGCTTGGCCGTCTCTTCAGCTTCAACACTGTGATGCTGTGGTGGTTAACTGAATTGTGGACCTGCTGTTAGCTGCATTTGCAGTCTTTATGGTGGAAAATGCCAAGTTTTGAAATGGCATTGCAATGTCCTATTTCATTTAGGCAATTTATTATTGTTAAGGCCTAAATATTAGGCACAGACAGCATCCAAAGATTAACATATGTATGTGTGAGTCCTGCTGGATGCTTTCTACAAATAATCAGTATAATTACTGTACTGTAATAATCATTTGTAATGATAATTATAAACATATCTATTATTCTTATAATATACAATAATAGCAACTGACACAAAATACTGTAAATATGTATATACACATACACATACAGACACATATATATGTAAATGTATACATCTTATATATTCCATATGAATATACGGAATATGGACAATTGTTCACACCCCAACACACTCTGAAGATAAACAGAGTGTCTTCGGGTGGGTGGGCAGTCAAAGGAACCAAAGAGGAAGCTAACAGAAAAGGGAAAGCTAAAACCTTTACAACATTATAATTTCCTTTCAGGGGATTAATTGGTTTTTAATTTAATTGAATTCACTTGGCAAATATTAACTTTTAATTTATGTTATAAATATGCTTAATTAAATAATTATTTTATTATAATTGGCAGTTATTGTGATTCTTTCATTACTATTATTACTGCAAAACTAATTCTTTAACTATAAATAATATGGAACTATACTATAAAATATAATCTTTACAAAGATGGATGGTGTGAGCTGAGTTCAGTTTTGTTTTGGTGGTGGTCCAGTGTGGTGGTGCAGACTAGACAGTCTGAGAACATGTTGTCACAGTGGAGATGTACGGTGTGATCACCATGTGATGGTTTCCTTTTCCAGAGGCTGATCATCTGCTGCCTCCATGGACCAGTTCAGTCTCTGCTGCACACAGGAAGGTTGAGTCTTACTGAGAAGGCCTTTTGCTACACAGATGAGAGGAAGTTAGTCCAGAAACGTTGACTGGTCCTCAGCAATGTTTCCCTGCAGCAACATGGCTGGTCTCTGACTCAAGAGTCAGCACAGGTTACTCTTTTTAAGAGCTGGTGTCATGCAGGCATGAACATGGAACTGGTCCTGAGGAAAAGAAATGGATAAACACATTTTGGTATTAACTCAATTCATCTAAGACCACCAGCTGAAAGCCTGCATAGCACATGATAAATATATACCTTAAATGTGCTGCAGGTCCAGTCTTCTCCTGGCCAGTGCAGTTTCACACCCAGATGCTTTGGGAGTTTTGATGACAGTATTGATGATCAGGATCGATGGTGGACTCACAGCAGAGGACGAGCTGATAAACACAAAGCAAATGGTCTTAGACGCTGTAATCAACAACATGGATGAATATATATTAATTACAATAATAATGAATAATTCATTACCTTTTCTTCTACTGTGAGGAACCCAGGTCACTGGCAGGAGGAGGAGGAGTCTCTTAGTTCCGTAAAGTCTTGCTTCCTCTGTTGTTGGTGTGCAGCATGGCAGCATGATGTCAATGATCTTTCTCAGGCCCAGTCAGGTGGTCAGGTGAAGCTTCACAGGTGACATTTCATCACCTACTTGAAGAAAGACTGGGATGGCAGCATGTAGAAGACTTCTCTGTGTGGTCCAGCAGTGGTGTCTCTTGTTTGCACCAATAGTTCATGAAGATGATGTAGAAGTGTGATGGTGTAGATCTTCTGCAGATGGTTGTGCTGGATGAAGTTGTCACAGAGGACACAGGAGAACATGTCTCCTGTCTGGAGTACACACGTCTAAAAAAGAAACTTCTAAACAAAAACATCTTTTCTGCCGGTAAAAACATCCTCGTGTCAAAGATTTGCCCATTCAGCTCTAAGTACACACAGATAGTGCAGTGAAACTGTGAATAGCTGAATAAATCAGTGATGGTTCCTTTGACTGCCCACCCCACCCCCAACCCACCATGCCCTGCACCCTGTGGGTATCAGCTGGTATATCAATACACCAGAAAGCTCATGCTTTCTGGTGTGTTGATGTAGTTATTTTGAACAGCTTTAGTCCAGCTGCTGGATGTATACAAACCAGCAGCTGTACTGCATGGTAAGCCTTCTGGATGCTGCAAACAGTTGCTGGTATATGAAAAACCAGCAACTGTGCTGCAGTTGCTGCAGTACAGCTGCTTACCATGAGGTGCAGCGGCTGGTTTGTACAAAACCAGCCGCTGCACTGCATGGGAATTCTTCTGCATCCAGAAGGCTTACCATGTTTGGCCTGTGCATTTACCAACCCAAACCCAACCCACCCAGGTAAATGCACAGGCCAAAAATCTATTTCCATAATTATTTTCTACCATTAATTCTCTATCCATAAAGGTTCTGTACCATTAATTCTCTATCCATCAAATTTCTGTATCATTATTTCTGTTTCCATAAATATTCTGTATCATTATTTCTGTTTCTATAAATATTCTGTATCATTATTTCTGTTTCTATAAATATTCTGTATCATTATTTCTGTTTCCATAAATATTCTGTATCATTATTTCTGTTTCTATAAATATTCTGTATCATTATTTCTGTTTCTATAAATATTCTGTATCATTATTTCTGTTTCCATAAATATTCTGTATCATTATTTCTGTTCCCATAATTTCTCTGTACCATGATTTCTTCATGATTTATTAAATTTTTGCACACTTTTCACTGATCTGTACACCAAAATACAAAGTAAAGTGTTTTTCAAATGAACGTCCTCTTTAAAACTCACCACACATGTTCATGGGTCACTGGTGGAAAGGATGCAGAACACGGGGTTATGGTAGCTCCAGTACGTCCTCATCACACCAGAATGGAGACACTGCTGACGCTGGGATATAAATACAAGATCTAGTAGTGTGTTCTTGTCTGTGGTGGCAGATGTGATCAGCTGTGTATAACCTTTAGACTGGAACAGCTCCAAAATGGGTTTGGGAGAAGTGGGTACCTGATTCTCGTTAAAGTCGCCGCAAACAATTACAGGGTGACAGTCCATCATCTCCAGTGCATCCAGAAGGCTTACCATGTTTTCCAGGAAGCGCCTCAAACTGTAGCTGGGGGGTCTGTACACCGCTGCGATCAGTGCCTGGACTGGAGCCTCAACCTTCAGAACTACAAACTCAAGATCAGTCACATTATGCAAATACTGTTTCTCATGCACCTGAATGTGGTTTCGCACATAAACAGCAACTCCACCACCACATCTGCTGGCCATCTGCGGAAGGTTTGTGTACGACACGTGTCTGTTACGCTTGTACAAGGTGAATCCATCCAGCTGAAGAGTGTCTGCAACAAAGGAGCCCTGCAGGTGAGATTCGGTTAGACACAGTACATCGGCCAGACACAGTTCATGATGTCTCTTGATGTCATCGATGTGAGATGGCAGTCCCTCTGTGTTGTGATGGACGACGGTCAGAGTGTCAGGCCTGCTTACGGTTTCTCTCAGAGGAAGAAGAGGCATCATGTCATCCACACTGGCTTGTCTCATGGTCTGGATGGCTGCAGTAACTTCAGGGTTGGCGTAGATTTTCTTCTCATCCAAGTCCAACAGATAGAGTCCGCTGAGAGAAGTCACCCTGCTTAGAGCCACATAAGCCATGCCTGCTTCAAAGATCTTCTTCAAGGAAACTACAGCTGCATGTGTCGTTAAGCCTTGAGTTTTATGCACGGTACAAGAAAAGGCCAGCTTTACGGGGAACTGTCTACGTACCACTCCTTTCTGTTTCACAGTATCCTCTGCTCTCTCCACGTAAACCAGATCGTCAGATCCTGCAGGTCCACTACGTCTTCCAGCTGTTTGACTGTCCATTCTCAGCCCAAGCTTTGTGATGCGTTGATTCGTCTCAGAAGTAATCACCTTCATCAGAGTACCAAAGGCACCATTCACCAATCCTTTCTGTATGTCGATGTTTCTGGTGAGCATGACACGAGCTCCTTCCGCAAGTTTCAAGGTGTCAGGTAAATCATTGCGTCCTCCTTTGCTGGGTTTGTCTTGCCGTGTCATTCTTTGTGATCGAGAATCTTTCTGGAAGTCGTCTGCATCAATAGTGATGATGTCAGAAAATAACCGAGACAGCGTTGCTGAGTTGTGATCTTCAACCAACTTATTTGTGGGGAAAATGTGCAGAACATCGGTGGAACAAAGTTCTGGTTTTGTGATGGCTTGTGTCAGCAATTCTCTGTCAGACTCAGACAGTTCCTCATCTTTCTCCTTCACTCGAATCCTGTTCAGCATTTCTGCAAAGGCAACATCATCTTTCTGACGCATGATCTCAGTCAGGGTGATCATCTGAAAATGTTCCTGCCATAGGTCAATCTCAGATGGGTCGTGCACACAGAGAGGTTTAGACTGTCGTACTGGTGGCAGCTGATAAAAATCTCCAACAGCTAGGACTGACATTCCTCCAAAAGGTCTGTTATTACCCTTGATCTGTTTCAGTCTGGCATCCACATAGGCGAAAAGCTGCTTGGAAACCATAGAAATCTCATCAATGATAATGATCTCAGCATTGTACAGTTCAGCTCTGACTTCATCCAGTTTATTGCCAAGTCCTTGAATGGGAGGTTTTAAACTGCGAGGCAAGCGGAGGAGAGAATGCAACGTTGTTCCACCAATCCCGAAAGCTGCAGTTCCCGTAAATGCAGTGAGAAAAACAGTAGGGCTCGATATGTCGGCTTCCTCTGCATGTCTTGGCAGTCTGCTCAGTATCTTTGATGCTTCTGAGTGAATGCATTTAATCAGATGTGACTTTCCTGTTCCTGCACCACCGTTTACATAGAAGAAAAATGGCTCTTGATTGACAGAACAGACACGTTTGATGCACCAGTCTCTGATTGCATAGAACACACAGGCCTGCTTCTGGTTCAGGTTCTGATACATTTGTCTGAGAACAGTTGGATCAATGGCAGGGGCTTGTCTGATTGCACTGAGTTCTGTTGCAGCATCAGACTGAGGACAAAGGTCAGGAACATTTTCCTGCTCGTTTTCATTGATTAGCTCTCTTACCAGCAGGTCCTCATCACAATCCAACCTCACAACTTCAGATTCTGGAGCAAGATTACACCATTCATCGATCACAATGTTTCTGTTCTCCTCAAACTCCTCCAGTGCTTCTTCAATGGCCTCACTGTGTTTCTCGTACTTGTCTCTGTTGTGTTTGACAATGTTCTTCACATAGACAGAATGGTTTGATCCGGGTAGCACGACCCATCCAGAAGAGTAGAAAGACTGATATGTAGGAAAGTTTCTCTTTAGGTCCTGCTCTGATCTGTGAGGAAGGTACAGTCTCAGTAATCTCTCATGAAATTCTTCAGGATGCTTTTCCTTTGAACAGTGGTAATATCTGATGATAGCAGGTTTATCATTTTTACGCTGTTGAACATATCCTAGTCCATTGAGCAGTGGAAAGACATCGTCCTTTTTAGCATTTTCACTCTTGACAAACCTGCAGTTAGCAGCAAAATCAGCCAAGCACATCTCCTCATACTCTGGTCTCTCAGGTCTGGCTTTGTACTTGTCATTCAAACTTGTCATCCAGACGTCACAAGATTCTGGTGGCAGTTCCTCCAAGAATGCTATAGAACGACTCATTTTACAGCAGTTTTCTTCTGTGGGAACAAAAATTGTGCTTCGTGAAGACTTTTTCATTTTTATTCCACATGCACGAGTCACACACTCCTGAGCACTGACTTCTCTTTTCTTTGAGTAAGCTTGCATGACGGCTCGCATCTCATCACACTCATTGACATGATCTCTGTCTGCGTTCTGTAACATATCTGTCAAGTAGTTTGAAAGATTTGTCTCCTGTTTTGTAATATATTTACAGAGATACTCCACACAGGAATAAGCATTGACAATATATGAAACGTCAATGTTAGCATCCCAAGCTTTCAGCAGATGTGGGTTGTAACCATTAATCCAGCAGTCTTTGGGATCACGTTTCAGGTGGACGGCAATCTTTTTGTTCATCAAATGAAGACATCCTTCATATTCTTGCAGCGTCAGGTTGCAACGAACCAGGATCTGTTGTAAAGTCAAGGAAGCAATTTCAGGTTCATTAAGCAGGTCCATGAGAGGCTTCAGTTTCTCTTTGGCAGCGTTAATGTCTCCTTCTTCATCAGGTCTCACAATCATGGTTTTTCTGCAGGGCGGCTTTGGAAAACCAAACCGACAACCAGAGTTTACACTCTTGAAACAGGTTCTTGTGTGGTTCCTACTGTGTTTCTGGAGCTCACTCACTTTTCTGTACAGTTCAGGTTGTGTGTCTGGGTTAGGCAGTTGGGCTGAGATGTATTTATCAATGAAATCACAGATAGTCTGATCGTCATTTACATCAAGTTCTACAGCATCCTTTACCCAGACGAGACCATGTATGTGTGGACTTCCTCTGTGTTGGAACTCTAGTCTGTAGAAAAAATCGATAATTTCTCCCAGAGGTTGTGAAGGAGAGAGAAGCAGGTCTCTGAACAGGGCTTCAATGCGCTTATCAAACATACGCATGGATGTGACAGGGTTGGATCTGAGAATTTCACTTTTTTCTGACCAGTTTAGAGCTTCAAAATCTACGTGTTCACCTTGCTGTCTCTTTATAGCTGTTATCACTTCAGGCCATCTGAATTCAGCAGCAGAAAAAGTCAGAAAGAACGTAGGAGTTCCCAACTGTCTGATCATAGCAAAAAGGTCTTTGGAGGTTCTTTCCCAGTACGCAGGAGTTCCTCTTAGTGGGATCATGAATCTGACTGCATCTTTATTTCTCACCAGCTTCTGAACTTCTGTTCTGTCCTGTAACATGGCTGAGGTTATTTGTCTTCCATCTCTGGTTTTTGTTTTTCCTTTTCTTAACTGTACCATCATGCTGGCATTAGCCAAGTGAATTTCAGTGACAAACTGTGCAAAGAACAGATAATTAGGATCTCTAGCAAATCGCTCATCAATGTGGAAAAGTCTGGACTTGAAATATCCACTAGGTGTGACATATGTTTCTCGAGCTTCATCTATGGTGTTCTGACCCGTAGGAAATTGGCAGGGAAACGCTATGGCTTCAAGTTTTGGTGTTTTGAAAAAGCTGACTGGATCATTTCTTTCTGCTGGAGCAACACAGTAGATGCTATCAGTGTAACCGAGAATCTCATCTGATATGTCAACAGGCTGAAGACACGATTCTATAGCAAAACCTCCATTTGGTAGATCATCTGGTTCTGCATCGTCTCTGTGTTCCGGTTCAGTGTCACTCTGCATGTCCTGATCACTTTCAGGCTCATTTTCTGCATCACACAGTGCATCTTTCTCAATCATGTCAATCTCCAGCAAATCAGCTTCATCATAGTCATCCTCTCCCATGCTTACATCATCATCATCATCATCATCGTCTGCATCAGGAAGTGTTGGATCACAGAGTTCAGCTTCGTCTCGGATAGTAATATCCTGATACTGGGGATGGACCTGCTTCAGCTTGAGAAGTGCTTGAACAAGTTTGGACCAGGTGACAGACTGAAAGAGCTGGTGGCCTTTATAAGACAGACGTCTTTTCAGCTTTACTCGTAAAACTTGAGAGTCAGAACGTAGTCTAGGTAACATGTTAATTGTCTCATTGACTTCTGATGGAACACACACCACGTTTCCACGTATGAGTCTTTGTCTTCCTTTAGGTAGAGGAATGATCTTAGCAAATGGTATGCACTTTGCTATCAGATGTCTCTCCAAGATGTTTAGATCACACAGTTCAGGTGGAATCTCATGGAGTTGGAGGTTATTTGCCGCAGAAAGTCTTGGCATGTTCCCCTTTTTCAGATGTTCATGGCATGTGTTACAAATCCACTCTTTTTTTCTGTCATTGGGCACAGAGCACTGCTCATTTATACAGGATTCATCACAAACATGAACGTACTTTCCTGTCAGGCACTGTGCAACTACATCTGGATTTTTCTTATAATTTGATCTTTTGCAAACTTTGACTTGGTTGGGAAAAGATGCTTTTTCACATGAAGAACAAACAAAGGTGGGACCTGCTTTTATATTTGATCTGAAAACAGATATTGCCTCATTGATCAAAATGTTCTCTGGCTCACTCTGGTTCTGCTCTACAGTCTGATTCAGTCTGTTCACTAGTTCAGCTTCTACATTGTTTGTTTGTCTGTTTATCTGTCTGTATTTCCTTTTTACATCCATAGCACATCTGATCTTATGCATCATCCTGAAAGAAGCATTGTTATGATATCTGTCTCTAATCAGTTGTTTCATCAGTTGTTTGTGTCTGAGTCTGAATACTCTGTCATTTGCATAACGTCGAGTGATGTAAGATCTTTGCCTCTGTTGAAACGCTTCACTTTGTCTATAACGGTTTCTGATATAGATCAGTTGTTTTTGTCTGTAATGTTCACTCTGTCTATAATGGTTTCTAATATACATTTTCAGTCTGTTACGAATAACTTGACTTTCCTTGTAATGTTTAGAAACATACTGCTTCATGTACTCTTTATGTTTCTGTCTGAACTCAACATTGTCCTTATAAGAATTTCTGATGTATGATCTTTGTTTCTCTCTAAAGTCAGCATTGTTTTCATACTGATTTCTAATGTGCAGCATTTTCTTTTGTCTGATATCAGAATTACTTTGATATTTGCAGCTTGAATAATCTTTTTTCTTTGCTCGAAACATTTCATCTGATGCATAACGATCTCTTTCTCTACTTTTTTTATTCTCTCTTTGTCCAGGTTTTTCTGTCATGTTTTTTCTGTTTCTCCTCTTCATTTTTCTCCTTTCGTTTTTACTATACTTGGACAGTTTACAGGACATTTGTAGCAGTGTAGCATCAGAAAGAACTGTAGCTGGTCTGTTTATGGTTTTGGAAGAAAGATTAGTTTCACAATGAATGGTATCACTAGCTGAATATGAGCTGATTTCACTCTGTTCTGGTTCAACACAGATAACAGGAGATTGTGTCACAGGTTCACTGGATCCATTCACTACATCAGCAGAAATCTCAGTGATAGGGATCAATACTTGAGCTGTCTGGTTTGATTCTTTAGAAAGACAGTCCTGTGTTGGAAAAGATCCCACATCAGTGTCGGGTTGTTCAACAGCTTTAGTGTGAGTGTTTGTATAAATGTTATCAGACTGATCAGTGGCTGTACATGTGTCTGATTCATGCACCAGAGTTGGTGTATCAACAGGTGTTGATCTTTTTTCTTTGTCTGGTTCAGCATTTTCCAGGCTGGATGAGTTTTCCATGTAAAACGACAGGGGCTTGAGCTCATATTCACGATGTAATGGCATGTGAAATCTATTATAGATTAATTTGATACGGTTGATCAGGTCAGTCAGACGTGTAAATATCAGCATTATAGCGCTCCCAATGTTGTAAATTCCTGGCGGTACTGGCAGTCCATGTTTGGTTCTTCGATGTGGGTCAAAAAAGCCAAAACGACCATCAGTAGTTCGAAAGACTGCAATCGATAACCCGCCCATTATGAACACAGCATATTGTACATCTGAAGACAAATGGTTCAGTCCTGTCTCAAGACTCTGAAGACCACATACACCTCCTAAGTTCCCATAATAAGATGGCTGAGTCAGGTCTACGTGGTATTTAGTCTTTCGTGCTTTAACTTGTTCTGGTAATTCATCTGTAGCAAGATAGGCATTACCAGGAAACCTCTGTATGATCTGTCGGTACAGTGCATCACCTTTATCCAAAACACGTTGAAGATCTGCTCTGGTAATGTTTTCATCCTCATGGAGAAACGACAGAAACATCAAACTGTTTGCTACACATTGTTTGTTTCTAGATTTAACTCCATATCTGACTGAATCCTGACTCCTTGGAGCACACACTCGTGTCACAGATGGTTGAGGTTCCACGTTTATTCTGTGTTCATGAGATGGTCCAGCTGCATCAAGTCCTCTCTTCAGAACGTCAGCATAAGATACCGGTGGTACACTCTGGTTTACCTGGTGTTTAGAAGCATCAGTCTGGGAAGTATTTGTGACAGTTTTACCATCAGAAGCTGGTGGTGAAGTGGAGGAACTGGTCTGATGTCTGCTGTTTATTTGCTGAGCACTAGAAGACTCTACAACAGGCGTATTGTTTCTGGGACTTCCTCTCTTTACCATGTCAGCATAAGAAACCTGTGGCTGTGTCTGATTCATCTGCTGTGTAGCCGTGACGTGTGATACACTGGGAGCATTGCTTTGTGATCTGTTCATACCACCATTTCCATCAGAAACCAGAGCTGCAGGTGAAGATCTCTCAGTGGATGGCACAGACACATTTACCTGGTTGGGGCTCTGAGAAGTGAAATCTGCTTGTTCACCTTTTCCTTCTTTCTGCTCCTTCCATCTGCGTTTCAGAGCTTGAGACTTCTGGTTACGTCTTCCCATTGTTGATGTTCTTTAAATCCAGAAATTTAAGACAAGTAAATATTCAGGTTTTATTTTCAACCACTTGTGCTACTTGCAATATACTGAAAGGTTTCTCTCAGTATTTATTCAAAAATTATACCAGTAAATATAATGTTCAGGCTTCACAGTCGGCTAGTATTTTATCAGTTGACCCAAAACTATTAAAACAGTTGTGGTATAAAGTTTATGGGTGTGAATAATCAACTAGGTTTTCACGTGAAATTAATCTGATACCAACTCTTAAAGGGAAATGTAATCACTGCAAGTGGTTAAGCAAGAACGCACCTAAAATATTTACTGTTCAAACTGTAAATTAACCAATATCTGTCCTTATATCTTCAAAAATTATTCTGAATGAGATGAATAAGCTAGAATCTGTTAAACTAAACCAGTAACGCTTACCAGGAGACAGAAAATATCAGATACTGAAAATCAGTATTTCTCAGGAGCCAATTTATAACTAGATTTTACAATTATTCAATACACAGAAATATATATAGTGATCAGTTACCTCAGATTACTTATTTAGTTTTATGCTACTCTTAGCTTTGCCAAGACAGAACTGTATCTGCAACTGCTTTATATCGAGTTTTTTGAGCAAATGTGGAACGCAGCAGCAACTGTGACGGTGGTGGGATGAAGATGGTTTCTGTTCTCTGGATTCCTCTCGTCAGTTCAGCTCAGGACAGACAGCAGACTGCTTCTCCAATGCTGGATGTGGTCTTTTATAGCAAGACTTTAACAAACCTGCAGTGAGTCCAGTGGCAGCTGCACAGGAGCTGAAACAGCTGATTTACTGAAAATTAACACACTCCAGGAACTTGCAGGATAGGACAAAACAGCAGAGATAGAGTGCGAGGGCAGAGACGCTCTCAGATCAGAACAGGTAGATCTTAACAGGATCACACAAAAATCTTTGTCCAAAACCGGGTTCCCATAAAACTTTGTCCAGAAAACTTTTCCCAAAATGTTGCCCAAACTCTGGTATCTGAAGGTCCAACCCCAAAATGGCGCACCACCTTAAGTGCTAAAGATAGATGAGGATAGATTGATACAAGATAGAATGTCCAAAAATTAGATAGATATACACTAGAGTGACAGGAATGATAGATGTCCAAAAATGATAGAGGTAGAGGGGGGAGGGGTAAAGAGAGGTGGAGGACACCAGGACACCTGGAAGACACAGAAAACATTCATTAGACATTGTTTAATATTATCACTTCAATGAAACACAATCTACTCTGGAGACCCTTTAACTATCTTACATATAAAACAAAGTCTCCTTATTAAAAAAATCACTAATTTTCCTTTAAAACTGTTTGCAGTAAGATCAGGATGGGTAGTTTTTTAAAGGCAGCTTTCGTTCACTATCATCAGGATACTAACAAACATCTTTATATAAATGTTCTGAAAGATGTTTTGCACTTTTTTCTGTATATATTATCTGGAAAAATCATATTTCTCATTCCTTGTTTTAGTTTGAGAAAGGCCACATGAAACTAACTCCATCAGGGTTTATTAAGCTGTGGGTGTAGTAACAGGTCTGTAATGACTGACAGTTGTTCAATCATCCACGTTACACATAAAATATAAAATTACATCCAAGATCTTCAAATGAAGAGAAAGCTGAAAGAAAAACCAAGTTTAATAAATCTCTGTGCAGCACTACTTCCAGCGGTTTGTGTGAAAGTAAGTGGCACCATGAAACGTAGAACCCACTCAGACCCTCTGACTTATTACATCAGGACTGCTGGTTCAGTCGTACGAGGGCTGCAGTCCTGCAGGTTTTCAGTGTTTCCTGCTCCAACACACCAGACTACTGACATGGATCCAACACAACAACTCAGTCAGGTGTGTTGGAGCAGGGAGACTTTAAAACCTGCAGGACTGCTGTCCTCATAGGACCAAACTGTGTAGTCCTGGTCTACATGAACCAGATCAGTCCAGAACCAAACACAGGTGATCACTGCAGATTCTAGTCTAGGTAGATCTGGACTTTCTCTGATGTCATACAGACCAGGAAACAAGTTCAACACAGAGCAGCTGCAGTTTCTAGACCAGAACAATCCAGCTGTTCTGGTCTAGTCCCACCTCTGGCTGACAGGACTCACCTGCTCTCTCCTGATCCAACAGCTGATTAACTCAGATGGAGACGTCATGTTTACATGTTACTGATGACAGAGCTTAAACTGACCATCACACATCATGAATGAGCAGAGAGAAAACATCAGAGCTGCAGGTGTTCTGTAACATGATGATCCATGTTTCAGCTCCTGGATGTGGTCTGAGAGGAAGAGTCAGCAGCTGCTTATTGGTCTGATTCATTTATTAAATGTAGGAACCAGGATGAAGCTGGAACACACGGATCATAATAAAGTGTCATAATTACATGAACACATGCTGCTTTCTGGCTGTGGTCATTAAATCCATTAAACTGGACCTAACAGGAAGTTCCAACTGGAAACTGTCGGCTTTATACTGGTGGACTCAGTCCACTGCTGCTGGACCAGGTCTGATCCATGTACAGGTAGAACAGCTCGTCTCTCATGTCTGACTTCAGTTTAATGTTTCTAGATGTGTTTTTATTAACACGTATGTAGGAACTCACCTGGTCAGCAGCTCTGATCAATAACAATATTTACTGAACTTAAGCAGAATGAAAAGGTTTAAATGTGAAAACCTCCTACATCCAGTCCTGTGATGGACTCAACCTCCATCTACTATAAACACTTACCAGACGAGCAGGAATCCTGAACCCCGGTCTCTCTGGGTCTGAGAGGAGAAACAGAGGAGTTAGTTCACTGCCAGAAACCATCAGATCATCTGATATCACAGCTGACTGCTTCTGCTCTGGTCTGAACAGGATGAGCTTTGATCCAGACTTTTCTGGACTTTAACTTGCTGGTAGAAGATCAATTCAGAGGCTGGAAGCTTCATGATCAAAGATAAAAACATCATGTCCTCTTTCTACAAGGTGACATCAGTCCTGCTGCTGATCAATACAGAAGTGATCAGAGGTCAGAAGGAAAGCAGAGCAGCAGCAGATCAGCTGTGAAACATCTTGTGTGATGACGGATGTTCCAGTTCATGGATCCAGTCTGAGAGGACCAGGTCTGCTGGTCTGGATGTTAACCAGCTGCACACTGACAGGATGATTGACAGCAGGTAAACAGGAAGTAGCAGGAACAGGTCTGAGTACAACTTTAACACAATCCTGTCCCACTGGCTGAGTGTGGACACCTGACTGGTTTTACTGGAGGCTGGAGCTCTGATCATCATCTCAGAGGCTCCAAGTGTTTATGGTCCAGATGTAAAATAACAGCTGTAGATGTTCTACATCTTCTGAACTAAAAGCTTTCCAGGAACATGTCAGGATCCTCAGAGAAACATCTGTTTACATGTGAAACATGAACATCTGTGGTGGAAGCTGCTTGGTTCTCTACAAGCTGCTGGACTAATTATTAATGTTTATAGCTCATTCCTGTAGTTTAAGAAGAAACATGAATGTGTCTGAACTGCACAGATATGAGCAGATTAATCAGAGACTGTATGAGCTGATGGTGGCCGACATGTCTGTGTTCCTACAATCATTGAAAGATGATAAAACTGTCCAGCTCCACTACAGATGTTCAATCCTCCACTTTACAGGAAGTCATCTAAACTTTACTGACTCTCCTCTGAGGCGTCTGATACGAGTTCTGTAAGAATACAGGAACGCTGCATGTTTCCTACATGATCATACGTACCGCAGCAGAAGCACAGGAAGCAGCCAACAATCTCTCAGCCTGAGAAAAGAGACGACAGGTTAGTTACCAGATCCATCTCTTCTGGTTAAAGTCAGTAACCAGCTGTGGAGCTAAAACAGCTTTTCAGTTACTAAGATAACCTGTGTTTGCTGGACTGTAGCTGCTGGTGTGTTTGTGTTTAAAGCTCTAATACTGTGTACTGTTGGGGAAACAATGACTTAACTAAAAACCCATGACAATAATCAATAATCATATTTTTCTACAAACAGCAGAAAACTGAAGTTCCACTTAAATTAACCTGAATATTTTCTACATTTTCCATCTTGATGTCTCATCTCTTCCATCCCTGAGAACCATAAGTCATGTTGGCTGGTAAATAAAACAGGATTCATCATCTTTAAATGAGAACAAAGTGTCTTTAGGAGCCACTGAAGCAGAATGCAGCAGCATTACAGAGACGTTATTTACTGGAGATGATGAGGACAGTCGTGTCTGTAATCTTCTAGAAAAGACCTGAGATGCTTTCATTACTGTCCAGTAAAGTCAGACATTTCTTCTGTGTGATTTTAAGTAAACAAAGCAGTGAAATGATCTACTGTAGAGCTCCATCCAGCTCCTTGATTCAGTGTTTATGGCTGAAAGAGTCTCAGAGGGAGACCTCATATCTGTTAAATCCAGCCAGCAGCAGAGAACTGGACCAGTCTGATCAGGTCTGAGTTCAGGAAACACACAGTGTGTTAACATGTAGAAACCTGAGAAGAAGAAATGTTTAAATCTGCTGCTCTAACATCACCTGGACGGAGGAGGAAGATGTCTGTATGACCGCTAGTTAAGTCTTATGTCAGAAATCTAAAGCAGCTTTTAAAACAAACACAGATGTAATGATAAAGTAAAACTGAATCATTTATCTTCCTCTTCCACCTTCATCCAGGTATATTCTGCTTCACGTCTGATCTGTTCCTGTTCAGACTGACTGAACAAACATCCTGCTCTCCTCCTAAAACTGAACCTTCTTCAGTAAAAACCTGTAATGTGTGATTGTCTCTGCTTGTTTTCAGCTTGCTGTGAAACAGAAATGTCAGTCAAAGCTCATCCAGGTGTCTCATTGTGGTCTGTCTGTGTTACCTGACAGAGTTTCCTCCAGGTGAGGAGAGTCTGGCTTCAGCAGATCACCTGGACAAGCTCAGCTCAGAGAGTCAGAGGATAAATCTTCATGTTTAAGTTTAGAAGTGAATCTACAGTTTAGGCCTGAGTCAGTCCTGCTGATCACATGATGGTGGATTTACTGACTCATGTCTCACTTTGTAAAGTCAACACGTGTTAGTTACTCTGATTACTGATTACTGGGTCTGGTTACTCTGAGCTGGTAGTGATGTCAGCATCACGTCTGTTTCTATTGGCTGAGATGTTCAAAGTGTTTCACAGCAAACCAAAAACAGTCATAAAAAATCCAGGATCAGGATTTTCTTCCAGAAGAAAGCTGAATTCAGGAGAACATACGTGGATAAAAACAGAGACTTTCAGTGTGAGATCATCTTCTTTTCTCTGGAGACAGTCGGCTTTATAAAATACCTGATCAGCTTCCAGCTTCCCGACCACCACACACCCTGAGTTTTCCACATCTAGACTGGTTTGTAGTTTTACTTGTGTTACCAGGATGTAAAAAATTATCTTAACATATAAAATGAACAGGCTGACTGATCAGAACATATTTTTTAAGACATCATCCATTAAACTGAACATTTCTTCAATCACATTTAATTCCATCCAGTCCATCAGGATCTACTGGATTTAACAGTCCTGGTAAAACAAAGTCCACTCTTTCATTTCTAAAGTTTAACATATCAGGACAAGATCAATGTGACTTGTTCTTCATCAGATTTCATGTTTTTGTTCATTAAATAACAGCATGGTTAGAGATGTGTATATTTTTATCTGATGGTGTATTAAGTTCATTTTCAGAGCTGGTGAGGACCAGATAACTTCTCATTATGTCCTGATAAATTACACCTGTGAACTGGAAGAAGATGGACTGTCTGGTCCACATGACTGTAAAATCCTGCTAACATGACATGAAAATGTTTAAAGGTTTCTTCTGGTTGTTTTAGAGTCAGGAACCTCAGGAACACTGAATTTCTTCTGATGAAGGTTTTATAGCTGCAGCTATTACAATATGTATTAATAAATAATTTACTGGACAAGAGTTGATAACAAGCTTTGGCTTAAAAACTCTGCATGGCATCAGCTACAATATTTTGTGACTATGTACAAATGCAATGTCCCTGTCAAATAACTCAAATAAATATAAAAATATTAAGTCATTTCTCAGTCTAAATGTATTTTAATTTACATTTTTTTCTAAAACAGTGAGAACCACTGCTTTAAATCAGTCTGTACTTACCAAACAGTCGATCAACCACCAGGAGTTTCTCTCTAGTCTGAGAAAAACAGATAAACAGTTTATTATCTGAGCTGAGAGAAGTCAGTCTGTCAGAACTCCATCACACACACACACACACACACACACACAATACTGATGATACCACATTTCCATTTTATTTTGCGGTAAAATCTTCAATGCAGCTAATTTCTAAAACACCAGATAATGAGCAGGTCCTCTCAGGACATTTTTAATGATACAGTCCAGTTCAGTTTAAATATATTATCCAGTTCAAACTGTTCTGCTGTATGAAGAGTCCAGTTTAACTGTACCAGTTTCATTTAAACAAGTTCTTACAGAATAATGACCTGACTATAAATAATAATAATAATAAAAAAAAGTCACTCAAGCAGTCATTTCATTTCTATGTAGAGTAGTATGTTAAAAGTCATGTGGACATAAAATCAGTGATAAATACAAGGAATTAATTTTCCATCTGGTCAGTCTGATGTATGTCTCACCTTTACAGACAGTAAACATCTGTAAGACACAGCTGCAGTCAGACTGTAGAGTCCTTAAGTTATCTATGTTTATTCTGGTTTCAGTAAAAATCCTCATACCTGTCTGTGGAACCAGAGAAAACAAATCTAATATCTCCTTTTGGTCCCTGTCAGCTTAACAGTTAACTCAGTTATAACATTATTAAATATACAGCTGTACATATTAAACCTTTTAACTGAGAATGAGAGTTTTTTTTACTGATTATTTCATCCAGACAGGATAGCATTAGCAGTTAACTGTATATGAATCCCTCAGACAAAACACACCTAATTATCTACAGGTGTGGTTGAACAGACAGCTAGCTGTTAACATAATACTAACCACTAGCTTACTGTACAAGCCTAGTTACTATAAGTGGGATAATAATGAGTTTTGTTGCTTTCTCCCTAGCTGCCATTAGCCAGGTCATTTAACTTCGTCACTGTGGTTAAAGGATAAATAAATCAGGTGGCTCGTTGGTTTGTTTGAATTCGTTTGCAGTTTAACAAGAGCTGAAGACATTTTTATGCTGTTAAAATTAGCCGTTAGCGTTAGCCACCCGAACGGTTAGCTAGCTTCACACTGTTAAAATATACTTGTTCATATGGTTAATTTCGATTATTCTTTGGCTGATTTTACATCGTTTACCATTCAACAACAACTCTGGACATGTTAGAAGATGCTTAAACGTGTTTACAGTTCATAAATGAATCATTTAACCGAGGGACATTAGATATTAATCTCCGCTAGCGTGACGAAGCAAAATGGATGGACTTCCGGTCCGCTTCGATTCAAACTGTTAAAATAGTAATTAATTTCGATCGTTCTTGGATTGGTTTTACTTCGCTTACAGTTGAACAACATCTCAGGACACGTTAGAGGACGTTTACAGCTGTTTATAGTTAAAATATTTATCATTTAACCGTGAGAAAACTCTGGTGTACTCACCGTCTGACGAAGCCAGCAAAAGGGGAGGAGGGAGCGCAGCGCGAGGGCCTCGTAGAAACGCTGTGGTGAGTTCACGGGAAGTCAGAAATTCCAGCGCTTGATTGAAAACAGTGTAAAATATAAATAAGTGAAGTTCTCATCTTATCAGCCCGCTAACTAACAATATTTTCTAAGTAATGTAGACAGATTTAATACAATTACAACAATAATTAGGATGATAACAGTGTGATATAAAGCCATTGTAAGGTGTCCTTGAACTTCTCTTTAAAACTAAACGTTTCACATGTTGATAGTAGAATTAGTGAATAGGATAATGAATTTAACACCTGTGGTGTTAATCATTAAATGGTTTTGCACAGAAAACCTCTGAATATTATACATGTGTGGATATTGTTATGGTACATAAGTCAGTACATGTGCGGCTGGAACATCGGGGTGTGTGCTGGCCTACACGGGGTGGCTGTCTGGGGGGGCCTGGTCCTCCTGGGCATGTTGCGGGCCCTCTGTCTTTGGGGGGTGGGGCGGCCGCCTCTGGACTCCGGGGGCCCTGGGCCCTTCGCTTGGGCTGCCCTGGGTGGCTGGTCCCTGGTGGGGCCGGCTGCTGCTGATCTAGGCCCACTGGGGCCTGTGCCCCGGGACCGTGGAGGGTTCTTGGTGGGGCTCTCCTCTGCCGCCCTTCGGGTGGGGCTGGAGTCGTCTTCGTGGTGCGGTGACTTGGGTTGGTGCTCTGGGTCTGTTGCTGAGGGCCCGGGTCTCTGGGCTGCCCTGGTCTGCCTCTGACCTCCGTGGAGGCGAGGTCGCATTTGCACGATCTCACTCTCCATCACTGATCACTCCTCTTCCTCATGCTCTGCATGCTGACAGTCACTGATTTGTCCAGTGTGTTTTTATACTTATCAATAATTCTATTTTTTTATTTTTCCTGTGAGTTAGTATCTGGTCGCTGTTATGTGTTTTTGATTTGGTTATTATTTAAAAACTCTTAATGACTAGCAGCTCTGTTTTTTCTGTGTGTGTGTTTCTGCTTTTGTAAAAGTTGTAGGAAATGTTCTGGTGTGTTCATGTACAGGTCTAACAGCTTGTTGTCTGGTGATGGTGGATTGAAGGTCGTTTCCTTCTGTCTGTGATTTTTTGTCTCCTTTCTTCTTTCCCTTTTGCTCTTTTTTTGCTATTTTCCATCTTTTTCTGTCCCCTCCGGTCAGGTCCAGCAAGATTACATAGATTCCGTGATTCAAAGTAAATAAATAAATTAATCACATTATCAAGAGGAGCCTTACCCATAGGCTCCCCTTGGCAGAGCAAATTTGTTCAGCACGATACAGAAACCAGATTATTATTTTGCTGCTATGATGCTGGACAGGACAAGTTAAAAAAAAAAAAAAAGGTACACAGGTCAGCCATAACTCTATCACAACTGGTAATAGTAGTTGGCTCTGCTTTGCCTTTCTGGAATTCCATGAATTAATTTTATCAGTTGAAGCCTGAAAGATGATGGCTGGTTAACAACTACCGGGTAGTAGTTTTGCTGGTTTTGCTTTGCTTTGTAGCTAAAGAGGAACTCCATGAATCAGACTAAATTTAACTAAATTACTATGTAAAATGTCCACAACTTTTTTTTAAAGAAAAGATCAGGCTTAAATAATTCTGACGTTCTAGTGAAATCTGATAAAGGTGCCAAAACACTCTAAATTAATCTTATAAATCAATCACTGTAAGAAAGTAGACAGAGAATTGGTGATTAGGTCAGAGACTGTGCTGAATGGGCTTATAGAAAGCTAAGAAGAAGAAGAAGAACTTTGGTCTGTAGTTTGTGAAATGTGTGTGTTAGGGCCGAAAAGAAGTAACTGAAAAGTTTATCTGAAGAAATAGAGGTTGCAATTGGTGTGTAAATGTGAATAGAAATGGTTTAAATCAGAACTGAAATTAACTTAATATAGTTTAAGAATTTAAAGCTCAAACTGGTGTATGATGATTGAAGATGTATGTCAAGCATTAATGACAGAAAAAGATGGTTGAAGTTTTATTCTTGAAGAGGAATATATGAAGTATAAATGAAAAGGTGTTGTTGAAATGGTGGAAAGGTGAACAGAAATGTACTTATGCTAGTTGAAGATGGGTGAAATGTGCTTGTTGAAGAAGTATATGTGAAGCTGAAATGAAGAGTTGAACAATTTAAAGCTCAAACAGGTGTTTAGACATAGTTTAAAAGGTGGAAAGTTAAACTTTAATGTCCTTTATATAGTTAAACATGGCTGAAAATGGCTGAAGTCTGCTTCTTGAAGCATCAGTTGAAGTGATCATGAAGCTGAAGTCAATAGTTAAAGTATTTAAAGCTGAAAGTGAATATTAAAGGTGCTGAACTGGTTGAATGTAGAAGAAATGATTGTAAAAGGCAGAAAGAGCTGAAACAGAGTTGAATTGGCAGCTGAAACACAGTCCATCATGTAAGTGAGCAGCAAAGGACATGATGAGAGGACAGACAGAGGAGGAGAGATAGAGGAGGACATGTGGCCTGTTGTAATGAGAAGGACAAGGAGGAGACAGGAGAAGAGGACAGAGAGACATATGTGGACTCATTAGGAGGCGAAAACCAGGTGAGAAGTCCATAATCTGGATCAATAGGACTGAATGAATTAGGTCAAAGGTCAGCTGGCTGCTAACAGCTGACAGCACTCAGTGAGTTGTCATGACAACGGCCCCTCACTTAACTGACAAGCAGAGGGCAGAGCTGCACTGTTCCAATCACTCTGCGCACCTCCCGAACAACTCTTCATTAAAAGAAAACTACGAGAGTTATCCAAATAATTTTTTCACCGTGAGCGCCAGGAGGGTCTGGGGAACGCAGCGATGTGGTTTATTTTACTGTAATGTGAACAGAATTTAAATGGTGGCGGGTTGAAAACACAGGGGAAATGCATTTTCCTCTTAGAATCCCGATTTGAATGGAAGTCTATGGGAGCAAAAGTGGACTTTTCCTCGCTTGGAGAGGCATAGCTAAAAATCTGTAAATCCCAGCTCTGTCATTCTTGGTTCTATTCGAAGCCAACTAAAATTCCTCCGTTTTGATGTATAATTTATGTTTCTACGACGAAACTTGTAGGAGTTATGAGAATTTGTTTGGAGTAGTGGAACAGGCTGAAAGGTTAGAGTGAGAGCTAGAGTGGGAGAGAGTGGAGTGAACATTCTAAAAGTTATTGATTTTTAAACTGCCATAAATCAATAACGATAAAAGATATCAAAAAGTTGAATAGAAGTTTAATAGCCCAATCCCTTGTGAGTTGTTTAAAGTTTGAATGGTGTTTCTAGCTGAAAGTATGCTGAAGTTATAAGAGCTGAAAGAGGTGAAAGTTTTGAAGGAGTTGAAGGCTGAAGAGCTGAAATGCCATTCATTTCAATGGGAGCTGAAAATCAATAAATGATCAATAACTTGAAAAGTTGAACAGATATCAAAAATTTGAATAGAAGCAGGAATCTCCTGAAGGAGCTGAACGTTTTGATACCAAAATTGTTGAAATCGGCTGAAGCTAGCTCAAGTTATAACGTGCCAAAAAACGGCGGAAGAATGATAAATTAACGATAATAAATAAAAACAGGAAAACTATAGTGTGAATGCTTGAAAGCATTCACACAACTAGAAAAAGCTGTTATTGCATAACAGCATGTGTGAATGCTGTCATGCTGAATGATTGAAATAAAATGCTGAAAAATGGCTGAAGATGGTTAAAAAAGGCTGAAATGTCTTTATTGAAGAAATATTTATTAAGCTGAAATGAAAAGTTGAAGGATTTAAAGCTCAAACTGGAGTTAAAAGGTGCTGAAAGGGTGAAAGGTTGAAGTGAAATTATTGCTGAAGATGGCTGAAGTGTGCTTGCTAAAGCATCAGCTGAAGTAATCATGAAGCTGAAGTCATTAGTTAAAGTATTTAAAGCTTAATTCAAACTGGAGTTAAAAGGTGCTAAAAGGCTGAAAGGTTGAACTGAAATGTGCTTAAGATTGCTGAAGATGGCTGAAAAGGGCTAAAATATGGTTGTTGAAGAAGTATATATGAAGCTTAAGTCAATAGTTGGAAGGATTTAAAGCACAAGCAGGTGTTTAAATGTAGTTAAAAAGGTGGAAAGCTGAACTGAAATGTGCTTAAGATCGCTGAAGATGGCTGAAAAGGGCTGAAATATGGTTGTTGAAGAAGTATATATGAAGCTTAAGTCAGTAGTTGGAAGGATTTAAAGCTCAAACTGGTGTTTAAATGTAGTTAAAATGGTGGAAAGTTTAACTTAAATGTGCTTAAGACAGTTCAACATGGCTGAAAATGGCCGAAGTCTGCTTCCTTAAGCACCAGCTGCAGTAATCATGAAGCTGAAGTAAATAGTTAAAGGATTTACAGCTGAAAGTGAATATTAAAGGTGCTGAACTGGTTGAATGTAGAAGTAATGATTGTAAAAGGCAGAAAGAGCTGAAAAAGAGGTGAATTGGCAGCTTAAACACAGTCCATCATGTAAGTGAGCAGCAAAAGACATGACGAGAGGACAGACAGAGGAGGAGAGATAGGGGAGGACATGTGGCCTGTTGTAATGAGATGGACAAGGAGGAGACAGGAGAAGAGGACAGAGGGACATGCCTGGACTCAATAGGAGGCCAAAACCAGGTGAGAAGTCCATGATCTGGATCAATAAAACTGAATGGATTAGGGCAAAGGTCAGCTGGCTCCTAACAGCTGAGAGCAGTCAGTGAGTTGTCATGACGACGGCCCCCACCTCAGCTGATAGGCACACATAGAAGAGACCAGAGCTGCACTGTTCTCATCACTCTGCGCACCTCCCGAACAACTGTTCATTAAAAGAAAACTATAAGAGTTATCCAGATAATTTTTTCACCGTGAGCGCCAGGAGGGTCTGGGGAACGCAGGGATGTAATTTATTTTACTGTAATGCGAACAGAATTTAAATGGTGATGGGTTGAAAACACAGGAGAAATGCACTTTGGGCCCAGAGTCCAGAAGGCCTTTAGAATGGAGTTCAATGGAGGGCGTAGGTAGACTTTAGAGCAGCGTAGCTCAAAATCCGTAGCTCCCAGCTCCATTATCATCCAGGGTTCATTTGTAGCCAAGAAGATTTCCTCCGTTTTGATATATAATTTGTGTCTGTACGATAAACGGTGTAGGAGTTATGAGAGTTTGTTTGAGGAGTGAAAAAAGCTGAAAAATCAGAGTGTGAAACAGATATCCAAGTTTTAGTGATTTTTAACCTGGCATATCTAATAAACCAGAAAAGATATCAAAATTCTGAATAGAAGATTTATAGCCCAGTCCCTTGTGATCGATTTAAACTTTGAATGGAGTCTCTAGCCCAAAGTATGCAGGAGAAGAAAGGTTTCAAAGGAGACCATGTTTTTGGAGGCTCTGCCAAGATTCCCCATTCATTCCTATGGAAAAATGGTGGGTCGAACAACCCTCGATATCTTAAAAAGTTTAATAGATACAGACAACAGGAGTCATAGCAGACATCTACAGGCCGAGCCGATCGATTTGATGTATGAACGGAGTCTGTGGCCCGAACGCTGCGAGAGGAGTAGGCGGACGACCGATGTTCACACCCCAGAGAAGAGGGAAAAACAATTCTATCACTAGAAAAAGCTGTTATTGCATAACAGCATGTGTGAATGCTGTCATGCTGAATGATTGAAATAAAATGCTGAAAAGTGGCTGAAGATGGTTAAAAAAGGCTGAAATGTCTGTTGAATAAGAATTTATTAAGCTGAAGTGAAAAGTTGAAGGATTTAAAGCTCAAAGTGGAATTAAAAGGTGCTGAAAGGCTGAAAGGTTGAACTGAAATGTGCTTAAGTTTGCTGAAGATGGCTGAAAAGGGCTGAAATATGGTTGTTGAAGAAGTATATATAAAGCTTAAGTCAAGTGTTGGAAGGATTTAAAGCACAAGCAGGTGTTTAAATGTAGTTAAAAAGGTGGAAAGCTGAACTGAAAGTGCCTAAGACAGTTGAACATGGCTGAAAATGGCTGAATTATGGTTGTTGAAGAGGTATATATGAAGCTTAAGTCAATAGTTGGAAGGATTTAAAGCACAAGCAGGTGTTTAAATGTAGTTAAAATGGTGGAAAGCTGAACTGAAATGTGCTTAAGATCGCTGAAGATGGCTGAAAAGGGCTGAATTATGGTTGTTGAAGAAGTATATATGAAGCTGAAGTCAGTAGTTGGAAGGATTTAAAGCACAAGCAGGTGTTTAAATGTAGTTAAAATGGTGGAAAGTTGAACTGAAATGTGCTTAAGATAGTTCAACATGGCTGAAATGGCTGAAGTCTCCTTGCTGAAGCACCAGCTGAAGTAATCATGTAGCTGAAGTCAATAGTTAAAGGATTTAAAGCTGAAAGTGAATGTTAAAGATGCTGAACTGGTTTAATGTAGAATAAATCATTGTAAAAGGCAGAAAGAGCTGAACCAGAGTTGAATTGGCAGCTTAAACACAGTCCATCATGTAAGTGAGCAGCAAAGGACATGATGAGAGGACAGACAGAGGAGAGATAGAGGAGGACATGTGGCCTGTTGTAATGAGAAGGACAAGGAAGAGACAGGAGAAGAGGACAGAGGGACATGCCTGGACTGAATAGGAGGCCAAAACCAGGTGAGAAGTCCATGATCTGGATCAATAAAGCTGAATGAATTAGGTCAAAGGTCAGAGTGCTGCTCACAGCTGAGAGCAGTCAGTGAGTTGTCATGACGACGGCCCCTCACTTAACTGACAAGCAGAGAGCAGAACTGCACTGTTCCAATCACTTTGTGCACCTCCCGAACAACTGTTCATTAAAAGAAAACTCTAAGAGTTATCCAAATAATTTTTTCACCGTGAGCGCCAGGAGGGTCTGGGGAACGCAGGGATGTGGTTTATTTCACTGTAATGTGAACAGAATTTAAATGGTGACAAGTTAAAAACACATGAGAAATGCATTTTCCTCTTAGAATCCAGATTTGAATGGAAGTCTATGGGAGCAAAAGTAGACTTTTCCTCGCTTGGAGAGGCATAGCTCGAGATCTGTAAATCCCAGCTCTGTCATTCTTGGTTCTGCTCGAAGCCAACTTAAATTCCTCCGTTTTGATGTATAATTTATGTCTCTACGACGAAAGTTGTAGGAGTTATGAGAATTTGTTTGGAGTAGTGGAACAGGCTGAAAGGTTAGAGTGAGACCTAGAGTGGGAGAGAGTGGAGTGAACATTCTAAAAGTTATTGATTTTTAAACTGCCATAAATCAATAACGCTAAAAGATATCAATAAGTTGTATACAAGTTTAATAGCCCAATCCCTTGTGAGTTGTTTAAAGTTTGAATGGTGTTTCTAGCTGAAAGTATGTAGAAGTAGTAGGAGTTGAAAGAGGTGGAAGTTTTGAAGCAGTTGAAGGCTGAAGAGCTGAAATGCCATTCATTTCAATGGGATCAAAAAATCAATAAATGATCAATAACTTGAAAAGTTGAACAGATATCAAAAAGTTGAATACAAGCAGGAATCTCCTGAACGAGCTGAACGTTTTGATACCAAAATTGTTGAAATAGGCTGAAGCTAGCTGAAGTTATAACGTGACGAAAAACGGCGGAAGAATAATAAGAATAATAAATAAAAACAGGAAAACTATAGTGTGAATGCTTAAAAGCATTCACACAACTAGAAAAAGCTGTTATTGCATAACAGCAAGTGTGAATGCTGTCATGCTGAATGATTGGAATAAAATGCTGAAAAGTGGCTGAAGATGGTTAAAAAAGGCTGAAATGTCTTTGTTGAATAAGTATTTATTAAGCTGAAGTGAAAAGTTGAAGGATTTAAAGCTCAAAGTGGAGTTAAAGGGTGCTGAAAGTCTGAAAGGTTGAACTGAAATGTGCTTAAGATTGCTGAAGATGGTTGAAAAGAGCTGAAACATGGTTGTTGAAGCAGTATATATGAAGCTTAAGTCAATAGTTGGAAGGATTTAAAGCACAAGCAGGTGTTTAAATGTAGTTAAAAAGGTGGAAAGCTGAACTGAAATGTGCTTAAGATCGCTGAAGATGGCTGAAATATGGTTGTTGAAGAAGTATATATGACGGTGAAATGAAGAGTTCAACAATTTAAAGCACAAATTGCTGTTTAAATGTAGTTAAAATGGTGGAAAGTTGAACTGAAATGTGCTTAAGATTACTGAAGATGGCTGAAAAGGGCTGAAATATGGTTGTTGAAGCAGTATATATGAAGCTTAAGTCAATAGTTGGAAGGATTTAAAGCACAAGCAGGTGTTTAAATGTAGTTAAAAAGGTGGAAAGCTGAACTGAAATGTGCTTAAGATCGCTGAAGATGGCTGAAATATGGTTGTTGAAGAAGTATATATGACGGTGAAATGAAGAGTTCAACAATTTAAAGCAGAAATTGCTGTTTAAATGTAGTTAAAATGGTGGAAAGTTGAACTGAAATGTGCTTAAGATTACTGAAGATGGCTGAAAAGGGCTGAAATATGGTTGTTGAAGAAGTATATATGAAGCTTAAGTCAGTAGTTGGAAGGATTTAAAGCACAAGCAGGTGTTTAAATGTAGTTAAAAAGGTGGAAAGCTGAACTGAAATGTGCTTAAGATCGCTGAAGATGGCTGGAAAGGGCTGAAATATGGTTGTTGAAGAAGTATATATGAAGCTTAAGTCAGTAGTTGGAAGGATTTAAAGCTCAAACTGGTGTTTAAATGTAGTTAAAATGGTGGAAAGTTTAACTTAAATGTGCTTAAGACAGTTCATCATGGCTGAAAATGGCTGAAGTCTGCTTCCTTAAGCACCACCTGCAGTAATCATGAAGCTGAAGTAAATAGTTAAAGGATTTACAGCTGAAAGTGAATATTAAAGGTGCTGAACTGGTTGAATGTAGAATTAATGATTGTAAAAGGCAGAAAGAGCTGAAAAAGAGGTGAATTGGCAGCTTAAACACAGTCCATCATGTAAGTGAGCAGCAAAAGACATGATGAGAGGACAGACAGAGGAGGAGAGATAGGGGAGGACATGTGGCCTGTTGTAATGAGATGGACAAGGAGGAGACAGGAGAAGAGGACAGAGGGACATGCCTGGACTCAATAGGAGGCCAAAACCAGGTGAGAAGTCCATGATCTGGATCAATAAAACTGAATGGATTAGGGCAAAGGTCAGCTGGCTCCTAACAGCTGAGAGCAGTCAGTGAGTTGTCATGACGACGGCCCCCACCTCAGCTGATAGGCACACAGAGAAGAGACCAGAGCTGCACTGTTCTCATCACTCTGCGCACCTCCCGAACAACTGTTCATTAAAAGAAAACTATAAGAGTTATCCAGATAATTTTTTCACCGTGAGCGCCAGGAGGGTCTGGGGAACGCAGGGATGTAATTTATTTTACTGTAATGCGAACAGAATTTAAATGGTGGCGGGTTGAAAACACAGGAGAAATGCACTTTGGGCCCAGAGTCCAGAAGGCCTTTAGAATGGAGTTCAATGGAGGGCGTAGGTAGACTTTAGAGCAGCGTAGCTCAAAATCCGTAGCTCCCAGCTCCATTATCATCCAGGGTTCATTTGTAGCCAAGAAGATTTCCTCCGTTTTGATATATAATTTGTGTCTGTACGATAAACGGTGTAGGAGTTATGAGAGTTTGTTTGAGGAGTGAAAAAAGCTGAAAAATCAGAGTGTGAAACAGATATCCAAGTTTTAGTGATTTTTAACCTGGCATATCTCATACACCAGAAAAGATATCAAAATTCTGAATAGAAGATTTATAGCCCAGTCCCTTGTGATCGATTTAAACTTTGAATGGAGTCTCTAGCCCAAAGTATGCAGGAGAAGAAAGGTTTCAAAGGAGACCATGTTTTTGGAGGCTCTGCCAAGATTCCCCATTCATTCCTATGGAAAAATGGTGGGTCGAACAACCCTCGATATCTTAAAAAGTTTAATAGATACAGACAACAGGAGTCATAGCAGACATCTACAGGCCGAGCCGATCGATTTGATGTATGAACGGAGTCTGTGGCCCGAACGCTGCGAGAGGAGTAGGCGGACGACCGATGTTCACACCCCAGAGAAGAGGGAAAAACAATTCTATCACTAGAAAAAGCTGTTATTAGCATAACAGCAAGTGTGAATGCTGTCATGCTGAATGATTGAAATAAAATGCTGAAAAGTGGCTGAAGATGGTTAAAAAAGGCTGAAATGTCTGTTGAATAAGAATTTATTAAGCTGAATTGAAAAGTTGAAGGATTTAAAGCTCAAAGTGGAATTAAAAGGTGCTGAAAGGCTGAAAGGTTGAACTGAAATGTGCTTAAGTTTGCTGTAGATGGCTGAAAAGGGCTGAAATATGGTTGTTGAAGCAGTATATATAAAGCTTAAGTCAAGTGTTGGAAGGATTTAAAGCACAAGCAGGTGTTTAAATGTACTTAAAAAGGTGGAAAGCTGAACTGAAATGTGCTTAAGATAGTTCAACATGGCTGAAAAGGGCTAAAATATGGTTGTTGAAGAAGTATATGAAGGTGAAATGAAGAGTTCAACAATATAAAGCACAAATTGGTGTTTAAATGTAGTTAAAAAGGTGGAAAGCTGAACTTAAATGTGCTGAAGACAGTTCAACATGGCTGAAAATGGCTGAAGTCTGGGTGTTGAAGCCTCAGTTGAAGTAATCATGAAGCTGAAGTCAATAGTTAAAGTATTTAAAGCTGAATGATTGTACTGAAATGCTGAAAAGATGGCTGAAGATAGTGAAAGATAGCTGAAATGTGACTTTTGAAGAAGTATTTATTAAGCTGAAGTGAAAAGTTTAAGTATTTAAAGCTCAAAGGGGAGTTAAAAGGTGCTGAAAGGGTGAAAGGTTAAAGTGAAATGTGCTTAAGATTGCTGAAGATGGCTGAAAAGAGCTGAGATATGGTTGATGACGCAGTATATATGAAGTTGAAATGAAGAGTTCAACAATTTAAAGCACAAATTGCTGTTTAAATGTAGTTAAAATGGTGGAAAGTTGAACTGAAATGTGCTTAAGATAGTCAAACATAGCTGTAAATGGCTGAAGTCTGCTTGCTGAAGCACCAGCTGAAGTAATCATGAAGCTGAAGTCAACAGTTAAAGGATTTAAAGCTGAAAGTGAATGTTAAAGGTGCTGAACTGGTTGAATGTAGAAGAAATGATTGTAAAAGGCAGAAAGAGCTGAAACAGAGTTGAATTGGCAGCTGAACCACAGTCCATCATGTAAGTGAGCAGCAAAGGACATGATGAGAGGACAGACAGAGGAGGAGAGATAGAGGAGGACATGTGGCCTGTTGTAATGTGAAGGACAAGGAGGAGACAGGAGAAGAGGACAGAGGGACATGCCTGGACTCAATAGGAGGCCAAAACCAGGTGAGAAGTCCATGATCTGGATCAATAAAACTGAATGAATTAGGTGAAAGGTCAGCTGGCTGCTCACAGCTGAGAGCAGTCAGTGAGTCGTCATGACAACGGCCCCTCACTTAGCTGACAAGCAGAGAGCAGAGCTGCACTGTTCCAATCACTTTGCGCACCTCCTGAACAACTGTTCATTAAAAGAAAACTATAAGAGTTATCCAAATAATTTTTTCACCGTGAGCGCCAGGAGGGTATGGGGAACGCAGGGATGTGGTTTATTTTACTGTAATGTGAACAGAATTTAAATGGTGACAAGTTAAAAACACATGAGAAATGCATTTTCCTCTTAGAATCCAGATTTGAATGGAAGTCTATGGGAGCAAAAGTAGACTTTTCCTCGCTTGGAGAGGCATAGCTCGAGATCTGTAAATCCCAGCTCTGTCATTCTTGGTTCTCTTCGAAGCCAACTTAAATTCCTCCGTTTTGATGTATAATTAATGTCTCTACGACGAAAGTTGTAGGAGTTATGAGAATTTGTTTGGAGTAGTGGAACAGGCTGAAAGGTTAGAGTGAGAGCTAGAGTGGGAGAGAGTGGAGTGAACATTCTAAAAGTTATTGATTTTTAAACTGCCATAAATCAATAACGGTGAAAGATATCAAAAAGTTGAATACAAGTTTAATAGCCCAATCCCTTGTGAGTTGTTTAAAGTTTGAATGGTGTTTCTAGCTGAAAGTATGCTGAAGTTATAAGAGCTGAAAGAGCTGAAAGTTTTGAAGCAGTTGAAGGCTGAACAGCTGAAGTGCCATTCATTTCAATGGGAGCTGAAGATCAATAAATGATCAATAACTTGAAAAGTTGAACAGATATCAAAAATTTGAATAGAAGCAGGAATCTCCTGAACGAGCTGAACATTTTGATACCAAAATTGTTGAAATCGGCTGAAGCTAGCTCAAGTTATAACGTGCCGAAAAACGGCGGAAGAATAATAATAATAAAGAGAAACAGGAAAACTATAGTGTGAATGCTTGAAAGCATTCACACAACTAGAAAAAGCTATTATTGCATAACAGCAAGTGTGAATGCTGTCATGCTGAATGATTGAAATAAAATGCTGAAAAGTGGCTGAAGATGGTTAAAAAAGGCTGAAATGTCTTTGTTGAATAAGTATTTATTAAGCTGAAGTGAAAAGTTGAAGGATTTAAAGCTCAAAGTGGAGTTAAAGGGTGCTGAAAGTCTGAAAGGTTGAACTGAAATGTGCTTAAGATTGCTGAAGATGGTTGAAAAGAGCTGAAACATGGTTGTTGAAGAAGTATATATGAAGGTGAAATGAAGAGTTCAACAATTTAAAGCACAAATTGCTGTTTAAATGTAGTTAAAATGGTGGAAAGTTGAACTGAAATGTGCTTAAGATTACTGAAGATGGCTGAAAAGGGCTGAAATATGGTTGTTGAAGCAGTATATATGAAGCTTAAGTCAATAGTTGGAAGGATTTAAAGCACAAGCAGGTGTTTAAATGTAGTTAAAAAGGTGGAAAGCTGAACTGAAATGTGCTTAAGATCGCTGAAGATGGCTGAAATATGGTTGTTGAAGAAGTATATATGAAGCTTAAGTCAGTAGTTGGAAGGATTTAAAGCTGAAACTGGTGTTTAAATGTAGTTAAAATGGTGGAAAGTTGAACTGAAATGTGCTTAAGATTACTGACGATGGCTGAAATATGGTTGTTGAAGAAGTATATATGAAGCTTAAGTCAATAGTTGGAAGGATTTAAAGCACAAGCAGGTGTTTAAATGTAGTTAAAAAGGTGGAAAGCTGAACTGAAATGTGCTTAAGATCGCTGAAGATGGCTGAAAAGGGCTGAAATATGGTTGTTGAAGAAGTATATATGAAGCTTAAGTCAGTAGTTGGAAGGATTTAAAGCACAAGCAGGTGTTTAAATGTAGTTAAAATGGTGGAAAGTTTAACTTAAATGTGCTTAAGACAGTTCAACATGGCTGAAAATGGCTGAAGTCTGCTTCCTTAAGCACCAGCTGCAGTAATCATGAAGCTGAAGTAAATAGTTGAAGGATTTACAGCTGAAAGTGAATATTAAAGGTGCTGAACTGGTTGAATGTAGAAGTAATGATTGTAAAAGGCAGAAAGAGCTGGAAAAGAGGTGAATTGTCAGCTTAAACACAGTCCATCATGTAAGTGAGCAGCAAAAGACATGATGAGAGGACAGACAGAGGAGGAGAGATAGGGGAGGACATGTGGCCTGTTGTAATGAGATGGACAAGGAGGACACAGGAGAAGAGGACAGAGGGACATGCCTGGACTCAATAGGAGGCCAAAACCAGGTGAGAAGTCCATGATCTGGATCAAGAAAACTGAATGGATTAGGGCAAAGGTCAGCTGGCTCCTAACAGCTGAGAGCAGTCAGTGAGTTGTCATGACGACGGCCCCCACCTCAGCTGATAGGCACACAGAGAAGAGACCAGAGCTGCACTGTTCTCATCACTCTGCGCACCTCCCGAACAACTGTTCATTAAAAGAAAACTATAAGAGTTATCCAGATAATTTTTTCACCGTGAGCGCCAGGAGGGTCTGGGGAACGCAGGGATGTAATTTATTTTACTGTAATGCGAACAGAATTTAAATGGTGATGGGTTGAAAACACAGGAGAAATGCACTTTGGGCCCAGAGTCCAGAAGGCCTTTAGAATGGAGTTCAATGGAGGGCGTAGGTAGACTTTAGAGCAGCGTAGCTCAAAATCCGTAGCTCCCAGCTCCATTATCATCCAGGGTTCATTTGTAGCCAAGAAGATTTCCTCCGTTTTGATATATAATTTGTGTCTGTACGATAAACGGTGTAGGAGTTATGAGAGTTTGTTTGAGGAGTGAAAAAAGCTGAAAAATCAGAGTGTGAAACAGATATCCAAGTTTTAGTGATTTTTAACCTGGCATATCTCATAAACCATAAAAGATATCAAAATTCTGAATAGAAGATTTATAGCCCAGTCCCTTGTGATCGATTTAAACTTTGAATGGAGTCTCTAGCCCAAAGTATGCAGGAGAAGAAAGGTTTCAAAGGAGACCATGTTTTTGGAGGCTCTGCCAAGATTCCCCATTCATTCCTATGGAGAAATGGTGGGTCGAACAACCCTCGATATCTTAAAAAGTTTAATAGATACAGACAACAGGAGTCATAGCAGACATCTACAGGCCGAGCCGATCGATTTGATGTATGAACGGCGTCTGTGGGCCGAACGCTGCGAGAGGAGTAGGCGGACGACCGATGTTCACACCCCAGAGAAGAGGGAAAAACAATTTTATCACTAGAAAAAGCTGTTATTGCATAACAGCATGTGTGAATGCTGTCATGCTGAATGATTGAAATAAAATGCTGAAAAGATGGCTGAAGATAGTGAAAGATAGCTGAAATGTGACTTTTGAAAAGTATTTATTAAGCTGAAATTAATTGTTTAAGTATTTATAGCTCAAAGTGGAATTTAAAAGTGCTGAAAGGTTGAAAGGTTGAAAGGTTGAAGTGCAAAAACTGCCGCTGTCCATGGTGCTGTCAGGAGGTGTGTGAACGCTCACAACAGACAAACAGTGCTGCTGTCCATGGTGCTGAAGGAAACAGAACATGTCGGACAGACCGAGTGCTGAAATGTGGTTGTTAAAGATTGTTTGGATATATTTCAAATGTAGTTATACTTGAACTATATGATTCTCAGTTTTAAGGGTCTGAAGTGGTGAAAAGTGGAATAAATCATTGTAAAAAGCAAAAGAAAAGCTGACACTGGTGAGAAAATATGATGAAACGATGAAAAGTTTAACTTAAATGTGCTTAATATAGTTGAAGAGGTTTGAAGACAAGTGCAATCTGCTAGTTGACAAAGTATTTATGCAGCTGAAGTGAAGACTATTAGTCTTTAAAGCTCAAAATCTGAAACCTTCTGCTGAAGTCTTAGCACAAGTAGTAATTAAGTTTAATTCAATAGGAGAATAATCTCAAACTCAGTCTGACAATATTCAAAATGTGCATTTTTATTATTCTTTCTACAAAGCAGATCAGTGGAGTTTGTATAAGTAGAAGTTAGACATTTTTAATCAAGGAAGCCATAGATTACATTGAAACTCAATAATCTGTAAATGTAGTAACATGAATGACAATTTGAAAAATAAATGTGGCAGAAATTAATTTTATAACAATGGAACAAATTAGACTTTTTAGATTAACCAGAGTTTGATAACATTTCAGATTGAATAAATATAACATAAAAGTAATATCACTATTGGAAAAAAAAAATAGCCATTTTAACAAAGAAAGCAGAACATCTGCAATTACAGCACAGATTTTAAACATTTTCTCCAAGAAAATGTGGCAATATCCAAAGCAAATATACTTTATATTAACATTATGACTGAATTAAAAAAAAAAAAAAAAAAAAAAAAAAAAAAAAAAAAAACAATACAGTTTAACAGATATATTAAAAAATGTAAATAAAATAGTAGGAGAATCTAACTAAACAAAACAAACAAACAAAAGAAAAAAAGAGAATTCTCCACCCTAAAGAAAGCACTGGCTTTGTTTGATAAACGTAATCATATTAAATGCCAGCAATTATACGAAATAAAACATTGGAAAATCAAAAAGCTATTAATAGCACACACTCAAACAAACATCACCCTTTGTCGGGCATTAATAGTAATAAAAAAAAATACATATCACAGTTTAAATGGATATGTGGAGCCACATCCCATCAGACTTTTCTTTTGTGCTTCGATGTGGGTACACACAGTCTTTCATAGACCCAGCCCCACTCCAGATAATCATATTATTAGTGAAATCTATGAACACATAACCTGAGTTACCCCAGGTTGAACGTAAAACTACAAGACGACTCACATCTCTGGATGTGGCCTGTGTGACCTCCTCATTAGTTGTGGGCATTTCAGAACTACTTTGAACACCCTGAGGATCATTGTCAATATATTTGGTCACATTATATTCTTTATATGATGTTTGTCTCCAACTGGGGTCTATATTAGTTAAGGTTAAGTGTAGATATGTGTTTTCTACCTACATACCAGCAGATACCCCACACTTGAGCAGGACTCACACAAACATGTTCCAGGCTTTGCTAGCTTGGCCGTCTCTTCAGCTTCAACACTGTGATGCTGTGGTTGTTAACTGAATTGTGGACCTGCTGTTAGCTGCATTTGCAGTCTTTATGGTGGAAAATGCCAAGTTTTTAAATGGCATTGCAATGCCCCATTTCATTTAGGCAATTCATTTTTGTTAAGGCCTAAATATTAGGCACAGTCAGCATCTAAAGTTAACATATGTATGTGTGAGTCCTGCTGGATGCTTTCTATAAATAATCAGTATAATTACTGTACTGTAATAATCATTTCAGATCCTCCTCCTCCATCCACCTCACCGTCCCCCCAGCCCGCCTTGTTACCATGGGGAGCAGAGCTTTCAGCTGCTCTGCTCCTCATCTCTGGAACTCCCTCCCCCCAGACCTTCGTAACTCTGATTCAATACAACTGTTCAAATCCAAACTCAAAACACATCTGTTCAAACTGGCATACTCACTGTAAAATTTCACGCTGCTTTAATTTATTAATGTATTTATTGATTTGTTTTTGTGTTTTATACTGTAAGGTGACCTTGAGTGTCTAGAAAGGCGCCAACAAATAAAATGTATTATTATTATTATTATTTCTAATGATAATTATAAACATACCTATTATTCTTATAATATACAATAATAGCAACTGACACAAAATACAGTAAATATGTATATACACATACACATACAGACACATATATATGTAAATATATACATCTTATATATTCCATATGATTATACGGAATATGGACAATTGTTCACACCCCAACACACTCTGAAGATAAACAGAGTGTCTTCGGGTGGGTGGGCAGTCAAAGGAACCAAAGAGGAAGCTAACAGAACAAATAAAACTAAAACCTTTACAACATTATAATTTATTATCAGGGGAATAATCTGTTTTTAATTTAATAGAATTCACTTGGAAATTATTAACTTTTAATTTATGTTATAAATATGCTTTATTAAATAATTATTTTATTATAATTGGCAGTTATTGTGATTCTTTCATTACTATTATTACTGCAAAACTAATTCTTTAACTATAAATAATATGAAACTATACTATAACATTTAGTCTTTACAAAGACTGGTGGTGTAAGCTGAGTTCAGTTCTGTTTTTACATTGGTGGTGGTCCAGTGTGTTGGTGCATTCTAGACAGTCTGAGAACATGTTGTCACAGTGGAGATGTACGGTGTGTTCACCATGTGATGGTTTCCTTTTCCAGAGGCTGATCATCTGCTGCCTCCATGGACCAGTTCAGTCTCTGCTGCACACAGGAAGGTTGAGTCTTACTGAGAAGGCCCTTTGCTACACTCTTTTTAAGAGCTGGTGTCATGCAGGCATGAACATGGAACTGGTCCTGAGGAAAAGAAATGGATAAACACATGTTGGTATTAACTCAATTCATTTAAGACCACCAGCTGAAAGCCTGCATAGCACATGATAAATATATACCTTAAATGTGCTGCAGGTCCAGTCTTCTCCTGGCCAGTGCAGTTTCACACTAAGATGCTTTGGGAGTTTTGATGACAGTATAGATGATCAGGATCGATGGTGAAGAGAAAGACTCACAGCAGAGAAAGAGCTGATAA
Organism: Melanotaenia boesemani; assembly: GCF_017639745.1. Classification (NCBI taxonomy): domain Eukaryota; kingdom Metazoa; phylum Chordata; class Actinopteri; order Atheriniformes; family Melanotaeniidae; genus Melanotaenia; species Melanotaenia boesemani. The sequence goes on along the minus strand of NC_055683.1, from coordinate 9,551,217 downwards.
ACACAAAGCAAATGGTCTTAGACGCTGTAATCAGCAACATGGATTAATATATATTAATTACAATAATAATGAATAATTCCATTACCTTTTCTTCTACTGTGAGGAACTCAGGTCACTGGCAGGAGGAGGAGGAGTCTCTTAGTCCCGTGAAGTCTTGCTTCCTCTGTTGTTGTTGTGCAGCATGGCAGCATGATGTCAGTGGTCTTTCTCAGGCCCAGCCAGGTGGTCAGGTGAAGCTTCACAGGTGACATTTCCTCACCTACTTGAAGAAAGACTGGGATGGCAGCATGTAGAAGACTTCTCTGTGTGGTCCAGCAGTGGTGTCTCTTGTTTGCACCAATAGTTCATGAAGATGATGTAGAAGTGTGATGGTGTAGATCTTCTGCAGATGGTTGTGCTGGATGAAGTTGTCACAGAGGACACAGGAGAACATGTCTCCTGTCTGGAGTACACACGTCTAAAAAAGAAACTTCTAAACAAAAACATCTTTTCTGCCGGTAAAAACATCCTCGTGTCAAAGATTTGGCCATTCAGCTCTAAGTACACACAAATAGTGCAGTGAAACTGTGAATAGCTGAATAAATCAGTGATGGTTCCTTTGACTGCCCACCCCACCCCGAACCCACCATGCCCTGCACCCTGTGGGTATCAGCTGGTATATCAATACACCAGGAAGCTCATGCTTTCTGGTGTGTTGATGTAGTTATTTTGAACAGCTTTAGTCCAGCTGCTGGATGTATACAAACCAGCAGCTGTACTGCATGGTAAGCCTTCTGGATGCTGCAAACAGTTGCTGGTATGTGCAAAACCAGCAACTGTGCTGCAGTTGCTGCAGTACAGCTGCGTACCATGAGGTGCAGCGGCTGGTTTGTACAAAACCAGCCGCTGCACTGCATGGGAATTCTTCTGCATCCAGAAGGCTTACCATGTTTGGCCTGTGCATTTACCAACCCAAACCCAAACCCACCCAGGTAAATGCACAGGCCAAAAATCTATTTCCATAATTATTTTCTACCATTAATTCTCTATCCATAAAAGTTATGTACCATTAATTCTGTTTCCATAAATATTCTGTACTATTATTTCTGTTTCCATAAATATTCTGTACTATTATTTCTGTTTCCATAAATATTCTGTACTATTATGTCTGTTTCCATAAATATTCTGTATCATTATTTCTGTTTCCATAAATATTCGGTATCATTACTTGTGTTCCCATAATTTCTCTGTACCATGATTTATATATTCAATTTTTGCACACTTGTCACTGATCTGTACACCAAAATACAAAGTAAAGTGTTTTTCAAATGAACGTCCTCTTTAAAACTCACCAGACATGTTCATGGTTCACTGGTGGAAACGATGCAGAACACCGGGTTATGGTAGCTCCAGTACGTCCTCATGACACCAGAATGGAGACACTGCTGAGGCCGGGATATAAATACGAGATCTAATAGTGTGTTCTTGTCTGTGGTGGCAGATGTGATCAGCTGTGTATAACCTTTAGACTGGAACAGCTCCAAAATGGGTTTGGGAGAAGTCGGTACCTGATTCTCGTTAAAGTCGCCGCAAACAATTACAGGGTGACAGTCCATCGTCTCCAGTGCATCAAGAAGGCTTACCATGTTTTCCAGGAAGCGTGTCAAACTGTAGCTGGGGGGTCTGTACACTGCTGCGATCAGTGCCTGGACTGGAGCCTCAACCTTCAGAACTACAAACTCAAGATCAGTCACATTATGCAAATACTGTTTTTCATGCACCTGAATGTGGTTTCGCACATAAACAGCAACTCCACCGCCACATCTGCTGGCCATCTGAGGAAGGTTTGTGTACGACACGTGTCTGTTACGCTTGTACAAGGTGAATCCATCCAGCTGAAGACTGTCTGCAACAAAGGAGCCCTGCAGGTGAGATTCGGTTAGACACAGTACATCGGCCAGACACAGTTCATGATGTCTCTTGATGTCATCGATGTGAGATGGCAGTCCCTCTGTGTTGTGATGGACGACAGTCAGAGTGTCAGGCCTGCTAACTGTTTCTCTCAGAGGAAGAAGAGGCATCATGTCATCCACACTGGCTTGTCTCATGGTCTGGATGGCTGCAGTAACTTCAGGGTTGGCGTAGATTTTCTTCTCATCCAAGTCCAACAGATAGAGTCCACTGAGAGAAGTCACCCTGCTTAGAGCCACATAAGCCATGCCTGCTTCAAAGATCTTCTCCAAGGAAACTACAGCTGCATGTGTCGTTAAGCCTTGAGTTTTATGCACGGTACAAGAAAAGGCCAGCTTCACAGGGAACTGTCTACGTACCACTCCTTTCTGTTTCACGGTATCCTCTGCTCTCTCCACGTAAACCAGATCATCAGATCCTGCAGGTCCACTACGTCTTCCAGCTGTTTGACTGTCCATTCTCAGCCCAAGCTTTGTGATGCGTTGATCCGTCTCAGAAGTAATCACCTTCATCAGAGTACCAAAGGCACCATTCACCAATCCTTTCTGTATGTCAATGTTTCTGGTGAGCATGACACGAGCTCCTTCCGCAAGTTTCAAGGTGTCAGGTAAATCATTGCGTCCTCCTTTGCTGGGTTTGTCTTGCCGTGTCATTCTTTCTGATCGAGAATCTTTCTGGAAGTCGTCTGCATCAACAGTGATGATGTCAGAAAATAACCGAGACAGCGTTGCTGAGTTGTGATCTTCAACCAACTTATTTGTGGGGAAAATGTGCAGAACATCGGTGGAACAAAGTTCTGGTTGAGTGATGGCTTGTGTCAGCAATTCTCTGTCAGACTCAGACAGTTCCTCATCTTTCTCCTTCACTCGAATTCTGTTCAGCATTTCTGCAAAGGCAACATCATCTTTCTGACGCATGATCTCAGTCAGGGTGATCATCTGAAAATGTTCCTGCCATAGGTCAATCTCAGATGGGTCGTGCACACAGAGAGGTTTAGACTGTCGTACTGGTGGCAGCTGATAAAAATCTCCAACAGCTAGGACTGACATTCCTCCAAAAGGTCTGTTATTACCCTTGATCTGTTTCAGTCTGGCATCCACATAGGCGAAAAGCTGCTTGGAAACCATAGAAATCTCATCAATGATAATGATCTCAGCATTGTACAGTTCAGCTCTGACTTCATCCAGTTTATTGCCAAGTCCTTGAATGGGAGGTTTTAAACTGCGAGGCAAGCGAAGGAGAGAATGCAACGTTGTTCCACCAATCCCGAAAGCTGCAGTTCCCGTAAATGCAGTGAGAAAAACAGTAGGGCTCGATATGTCGGCTTCCTCTGCATGTCTCGGCAGTCTGCTCAGTATCTTTGATGCTTCTGAGTGAATGCATTTGATAAGATGAGACTTTCCTGTTCCTGCACCACCGTTTACATAGAAGAAAAATGGCTCTTGATTGACAGAACAGACACGTTTGATGCACCAGTCTCGGATTGCATAGAACACACAGGCCTGCTTCTGGTTCAGGTTCTGATACATTTGTCTGAGAACAGTTGGATCAATGGCAGGGGCTTCTCTGATTGCACTGAGTTCTGTTGCAGCATCAGACTGAGGACAAAGGTCAGGAACATTTTCCTGCTCATTTTCATTGATTAGCTCTCTTACCATCATGTCCTCGTCACAATCCAACCTCACAACTTCAGATTCTGGAGCAAGATTACACCATTCATCGATCACAATGTTTCTGTTCTCCTCAAACTCTTCCAGTGCTTCTTCAATGGCCTCACTGTGTTTCTCGTACTTGTCTCTGTTGTGTTTGACAATGTTCTTCACATAGACAGAATGGTTTGATCCGGGTAGCACCACCCATCCAGAAGAGTAGAAAGACTGATATGTAGGAAAGTTTCTTTTTAATTCCTGCTCTGATCTGTGAGGAAGGTACAGTCTCAGTAATCTCTCATGAAATTCTTCAGGATGCTTTTCCTTTGAACAGTGGTAATATCTGATAATAGCAGTTTTATCATTTTTACGCTGTTGAACATATCCTAGTCCATTGAGCAGTGGAAAAACGTCGTCCTTTTTAGCATTTTCACTCTTGACAAATCTGCAGTTAGCAGCAAAATCAGCCAAACACATCTCCTCATACTCTGGTCTCTCTGGTCTGGCTTTGTACTTGTCATTCAAACTTGTCATCCAGACGTCACAAGATTCTGGTGGCAGTTCCTCCAAGAATGCTATAGAACGACTCATTTTACAGCAGTTTTCTTCTGTGGGAACAAAAATTGTGCTTCGTGAAGACTTTTTCATTTTTATTCCACATGCACGAGTCACACACTCCTGAGCACTGACTTCTCTTTTCTTTGAGTAAGCTTGCATGACGGCTCGCATCTCATCACACTCATTGACATGATCTCTGTCTGCGTTCTGTAACATATCTGTCAAGTAGTTTGAAAGATTTGTCTCCTGTTTTGTAATATATTTACAGAGATACTCCACACAGGAATAAGCATTGACAATATATGAAACGTCAATGTTAGCGTCCCAGGCTTTCAGCAGATGTGGGTTGTAACCATTAATCCAGCAGTCTTTGGGATCACGTTTCAGGTGGATGGCAATCTTTTTGTTCATCAAATGAAGACATCCTTCATATTCTTGCAGCGTCAGGTTGCAACGAACCAGGATCTGTTGTAAACTCAAGGAAGCAATTTCAGGTTCATTAAGCAGGTCCATGAGAGGTTTCAGTTTCTCTTTGGCAGCGTTAATGTCTCCTTCTTCATCAGGTCTCACAATCATGGTTTTTCTGCAGGGCGGCTTTGGAAAACCAAACCGACAACCAGAGTTTACACTCTTGAAACAGGTTCTTGTGTGGTTCCTACTGTGTTTCTGGAGCTCACTCACTTTCCTGTACAGTTCAGGTTGTGTGTCTGGGTTAGGCAGCTGGGCTGAGATGTATTTGTCAATGAAATCACAGATAGTCTGATCGTCATTTACATCAAGTTCTACAGCATCCTTTACCCAAACGAGACCATGTATATGTGGGCTTCCTCTGTGTTGAAACTCCAGTCTGTAGAAAAAATCAATAATTTCTCCCAGAGGTTGTGAAGGAGAGAGAAGCAGGTCTCTGAACAGGGCTTCAACACGCTTATCAAACATACGCATGGATGTGACAGGGTTGGATCTGAGAATTTCACTTTTTTCTGACCAGTTTAGAGCTTCAAAATCTACGTGTTCACCTTGCTGTCTCTTTATAACTGTTATCACTTCAGGCCATCTGAATTCAGCAGCAGAAAAAGTCAGAAAGAACGTAGGAGTTCCCAACTGTCTGATCATGGCAAACAGATCTTTGGAGGTTCTTTCCCAGTACGCAGGAGTTCCTCTTAGTGGGATCATGAATCTGACTGCATCTTTATTTCTCACCAGCTTCTGAACTTCTGTTCTGTCCTGTAACATGGCTGAGTTTATTTCTCTTCCGTCTCTGGTTTTTGTTTTTCCTTTTCTTAACTGTACCATCATGCTGGAATTGGCCAAATGAATTTCAGTGACAAACTGTGCAAAGAACAGATAATTAGGATCTCTAGCAAACCGCTCATCAATGTGGAAAAGTCTGGACTTGAAATATCCACTAGGTGTGACATATGTTTCTCGAGCTTCATCTATGGTGTTCTGACCAGTAGGAAATTGGCAGGGAAACGCTATGGCTTCAAGTTTTGGTGTTTTGAAAAAGCTGACTGGATCATTTCTTTCTGCTGGAGCAACACAGTAGATGCTATCGGTGTAACCGAGAATCTCATCTGATATGTCAACAGGCTGAAGACACGATTCTATAGCAAAACCTCCATTTGGTAGATCATCTGGTTCTGCATCATCTCTATGTTCCGGTTCAGTGTCACTCTGCATGTCCTGATCACTTTCAGGCTCATTTTCTGCATCACACAGTGCATCTTTTTCAATCATGTCAATCTCCATTAAATCAGCTTCATCATAGTCATCCTCTCCCATGCTTACATCATCATTATCATCATCGTCTGCATCAGGAAGTGTTGGATCACAGAGTTCAGCTTCATCTCGGATAGTAATATCGTGATACTGGGGATGGATCTGCTTCAGCGTGAGAAGTGCTTGAACAAGTGTGGACCAGGTGACAGACTGAAACAGCTGGTGACCTTTATAAGACAGACGTCTTTTCAGCTTTACTCGTAAAACTTGAGACTCAGAACGTAGTCTAGGTAGCATGTTAATTGTCTCATTAACCTCTGATGGAACACACACCACATTTCCACGTATGAGTCTTTGTCTGCCTTTAGGTAGAGGAATGATCTTAGCAAATGGTATGCACTTTGCTATCAGATGTCTCTCCAAGATGTTTAGATCACACAGTTCAGGTGGAATCTCATGGAGTTGAAGGTTATTTGCTGCAGAAAGTCTTGGCATGTTCCCCTTTTTAAGATGTTCATGGCATGTGTTACAAATCCACTCTTTTTTTCTCTCATTGGGCACAGAGCACTGCTCATTTATACAGGATTCATCACAAACATGAACGTACTTTCCTGTCAGGCACTGTGCAACTACATCTGGATTTTTCTTATAATTTGATCTTTTGCAAACTTTGACTTGGTTGGGAAAAGATGCTTTTTCACATGAAGAACAAACAAAGGTGGGACCTGCTTTTATGTTTGATCTGAAGACAGATATTGCTTCATTGATTAAACTGTTCTCTGGCTCACTCTGGTTCTGCTCTACAATGGGATTTATTCTGTTCTCTGGTTCAGTTTCTACATTGTGAGTTTGTCTGTTCATTCGTCTATATTTCCTTTTTACATTCACAGCACATCTGATCTTATGCATCATCCTGAAAGAATGGTTGTTATTGTATCTGTCTCTCATCAATTGTTTCATCACTTGTTTGTGTCTGAGTCTGAATAATCTGTCATTTGCATAACGTTGAGTGATATAGGTTTTCTGACTGTTTCGAAATTCTTTACTTTGTTTGTATCGACTTCTGATATATGTTTTTTTTGTGTGTCGTAACACCTCATTTTGTCTGTAACACTGCTTCATGTACTTTTTCTGCCTCTCTCTAAATTCAGCATTTTGTCTGTAAGAATTCCTGATAAATGATCTTTGTTTCTCTCTAAATTCAGCATTTTCTCTGTAAGAATTCCTGATAAATGATCTTTGTTTCTCTCTAAATTCAGCATTATGTTTGTACTGATCTCTGATGTACTGAGTTTTCTTTTGTCTAACGTTAGGGTTGTTTTGATATCTCTTTGTAGAGGAACATTTTTTCTTTGCTCTATAAAGTTCATTAGAAGAATATCGCTGCCTCTCTTTCTGTTTTTTATCAACTTTTTGTTTTCTTGGTTTTTCTGTCATTAATAATCTCCTTTTCATTTTTTGCCTTTCGTTTTTACTATACTTGGACAGTTTACAAGCGATTTGTTGCAGCGTAGCATCAGAAAGGTCTTTAGTTGGTCTATGTATTGTTGGGGAAGAAAGATTTGTTTCACACTGAATGGTATTACATGCTGCAAATGAAGCAATTTCCCTCTGTTCTGGTTCAACACTGATAACAGGAGATTGTGTCACAGGTTCACTGGATCCATTTGCTACATCAGCAGAAATCTCAGTGATAGGGATCAATACTTGAGCTGTCACGTTTGATTCTTTTGAAAGACAGTCCTGTGTTGCAAAACATCCCACATCAGTGTCGGGTTGTTCAACAGCTTTAGTGTGAGTGTTTGTATAAATGTTATCAGACTGATCAGTGGCTGTACATGTGTTTGATTCATCCACCAGAGTTGGTGTATCAACAGGTGTTGATCTTTTTTCTCTGTCTGGTTCAGCATTTTCCAGGCTGGATGAGTTTTCCGTGTAAAATGACAGGGGCTTGAGCTCATATTCACGATGTAATGGCATGTGAAATCTATTATAGATTAGTTTGATATGGTTGATCAGGTCAGTCAGATGTGTAAATATCAGCATTATAGCGCTCCCAATGTTGTAAATTCCTGGTGGTACTGGCAGTCCATGTTTGGTTCTTCGATGTGGGTCAAAAAAGCCAAATCGACCATCAGTCGTTCGAAAGACTGCAATCGATAACCCGCCCATGATGAGCACTGCATACTGTACATCGGTAGACAAACGGTTCAGTCCTGTCTCAAGACTCTGAAGACCACATACACCTCCAAAGTTCCCATAATAAGAAGGCTGAGTCAGGTCTACGTGGTATTTAGTCTTTCGTGCTGTTATCTGTTCTGGTAATTCATCTGTAGCAAGATAAGCATTACCAGGAAACCTCTGTATGATCTGTCGGTACAGTGCATCACCTTTATCCAAAACACGTTGAAGATCTGTTCTGGTAATGTTTTCATCCTCATGGAGAAACGACAGAAACATCAAACTGTTTGCTACACATTGTTTGTTTCTAGATTTAACTCCATATCTGACTGAATCCTGACTCCTTGGAGCACACACTCGTGTCACAGATGGTTGAGGTTCCACGTTTATTCTGCGTTCATGAGATGGTCCAGCTGCATCAAGTCCTCTCTTCAGAACGTCAGCATAAGATACCGGTGGTACACTCTGGTTTACCTGGTGTTTAGAAGCATCATGCTGGGGAGTATTCATGACAGTTTTACCATCAGAAGCTGGTGGTGAAGTGGAGGAACTGGTCTGATCTCTGCTGTTTATCTGCTGAGCACTAGAAGACTTTACAACAGGCGTATTATTTCTGGGACTTCCTCTCTTTACCATGTCAGCATAAGAAACTTGTGGCTGTGCCCGGTTTATCTGCTGTGTAGTTGAAGTGTGTGATACACTGGGAACATTAGTTTGTGATCTGTTCATACCACCATTTCCATCTGAAACCAGAGCTGCAGGTGAAGATCTCTCAGTGGATGGCACAGACACGTTTACCTGGTTGGTGCTCTGAGATGTGAAATGTGCTTGTTCACCTTTTCCTTCTTTCTGCTCCTTCCATCTGCGTTTCAGGGCTTGAGACTTCTGACGAGACTTTCTCATTGTTGATGCTCTTCAAAAGCACAAATTTAATATTTGAAGACCAGAATTTATGCAGGTTTTATTTTCAAACTGTTGTGCTACTTACAACAATATACTGAAAGGATTCTATCAGTTTTTATTTAAAAAATTATACCAGTAAATATAATGTTTAGGCTACACAATCAGCTAGTATTTATCAGTTGACCCAAAACTACTAAAAGTTTTGGTACGGAGTTTATAGGTGTGAATAATCAACAAAGTTTTCACTTGAAAATAATCTGATATGCACCAACTCTTAAAGGGAAATGTAATCAGTGCAAGTGGTCAAGCAAGAACACGCCCAAAAATGTCTTTAAACTGTAAATTAACCACGTTCTTTAAAATATCTGTGAAGTCCTTAAATCTTCAAAAACTAATCTGAATGAGATGAATAAGTTGGAATCTGTTAAAGTAAACCAGTAACTGTTATTAGGAGACAGAAAATATCAGATACTGATTTTCTGTATTTCTCAGGAGCCAATTTATATTTTTAATTAGGTTTTACAAAGATCCAATACCTAGAAATATATTGATCAGTTACGTCAGATGTTACACCAGATTACTTCTTTGGTTTTATGCGACTGTTAGCTTTGCACTAAACTCTATTCAGATCTGTGAATAGTTTATATCGAGTTTTATGAGCAAATCTGGAAAACGGCAGAATCAGTGACAGTGGTTGGATGAAGATGGCTTCTGGTCTCTGGATTCCTTCTTTCAGCCCAGCTCCGAAGACACAGCAGACAGCTTCTCCAATGCTGGATGTGGTCTTTTATAGCAAGACTTTAATAAACAAACCTGCAGTGAGTCGAGTGGCAGCAGCACAGGAGCAGTAACAGCTGATTCACTGAAAATAAAGACTTCCAGGAACTTCTAGCGGTTATTTTTTACTTTTATTTATATATTTTAACACAAATAACAAACTTTAAGTGAGTGCAGTACAAATACTTACAGATCACAAACCTTCAGTTAGTCCAAAATGAGGAGCAGGAACAAACTGAGATAAATGACAGTGCTCTGGATTTTACTATAATCCAATTGGATTTTATGTGTGGATTTATCTCAATAGTGAACTACAAATCACAAGCGCTGTATAAAGATGTACTTTTGGCGATGAATAAATTGAGCTGATCTCTATCAAAAGATCAAAATGATATAAAGTATAAAATATGTCTGAAGTCCAGCCAAATTTTTTTGTGTATTGACTTCTTTATTCTGCTGCAAATGTACAAGCTTATATTTCAAATAACTGTATTTGTCTTTGGTCCAATTAATGTTAAATGTTTATGTCAAATCTGGAAGAGTATTTTTATTGTATAGCAATTCCAGTTAACTATGTTCTTTCCAATTCTAAGTGCAAGGGTGCAGGACAGGACAGAACAGCGGAGAGATAGAGCGTGAGGGCGGAGATGCTCTCAGGATTAGAACAGATAGACCTCAGCAGGATCACCACGGACTACCGATGAGGGTTTATAACCAAATATTTCAGAAAGGCCAATAATGAGAGTCCATTAAGACAGAAGATCAGAGAACCATACAACTTTGTCCAATATATCAGGTAGCATATATTTCTGGTGTCATATATCAGAATCCAAAAAGATCAAAAACCAATATGGCGCACCACCTATCAGAGGTATAAGGTGCTAAGATAGATGAGGGATAGATTGATACAAGATAGAATAACCAATATGGCGCACCACCCTATCAGGGGTATAAGGTGCTAATGGCGCACCACCCTATCTGGGGTATAAGGTGCTAAAGATAGATGAGGGATAGATTGATACAAGATAGAAAAACCAATATGGCGCACCACCCTATCTGGGGTATAAGGTGCTAATGGCGCACCACCCTATCTGGGGTATAAGGTGCTAAAGATAGATGAGGGATAGATTGATACAAGATAGAATAACCAATATGTAGATAGATATGCACTAGAGTGACAGGAAAGATAGATATCCAAAAATGATAGAGGTAGAGGGGGGGAGGGGTAGAGAGGTGGAGGACACCAGGACACCTGGAAGACAGAAAACACTGATTAGACATTGTTTGAAATCATCAATTCAATGAAACACAATTCAAACTTATGTGGAGACCCATTAATGTTATTTATTATAAAATGATGCATAAATAAATCCGCCTTATTAAAAACACATTTTCCTGTACAACTGTATGAAATATAAGGATGAGTCTTTATTATTTAATAAGAAGCTTTGGTCCAGTAACTTCAGGATTCTTACAGAAACATTGTTATAGAAATGTTCTGAAAGTTGTTTTTCACTTTTTTTCCTGCTTATATTATTTAACTAAATTAGTCATATCTCTAATTCATTCCTGCAGTTTGAAAAAGGCCACATGAAGCAGATTAAATCTAGGTTCATTAAGCTTCAGATATTAGATCAATATGAGACTGAATGAGCTGATATGTGGGTGTAGTAACAGGTCTGTAATGACCTAAAGCTGCAGATGTTCAATCATTCACTTTACACATGAAAATAGAAAATTACATCCCAGATCTTCAAATTTGGAGACAGACGAAAGAAAAGCAAAGTTTCTCTGTGTAGCACTACTTCCAGCAGTTTGTGTGAAAGTAAGTGGCACCATGAAACGTAGAACCCACTCAGACCCTCTGACTTATTACATCAGGACTGCTGGCTCAGGCGTACGAGGGCCGCAGTCCTGCAGGTTTTCAGTGTTTCCTGCTCCAACACACCAGACTACTGACATGGATCCAATACAACAACTCAGTCAGGTGTGTTGGAGCAGGGAGACTTTAAAAACCAGCATGGCTGCTGCCCTCATAGGACCATACTGTGTGGTCTTGGTCTACATGAACCAGATCAGTCCAGAACTAAACACAGGTGATCACTGCAGATTGTACTCTTGGTAGATGTGGACTTCCTCTGATGTCATGCAGACCAGGAAACAAGTTCAACACAGAGCAGCTGCAGTTTCTAGACCAGAACAATCCAGCTGTTCTGGTCTAGTCCCACCTCTGGCTGACAGGACTCACCTGCTCTCTCCTGATCCAACAGCTGATTAACTCAGATGGAGACGTCATGTTTACATGTTACTGATGACAGAGCTTAAACTGACCATCACACATCATAAATGAGCAGAGAGAAAACATCAGAGCTGCAGGTGTTCTGTAACATGATGATCCATGTTTCAGCTCCTGGATGTGGTCTGAGAGGAAGAGTCAGCAGCTGCTTATTGGTCTGATTCATTTATTAAATGTAGGAACCAGGATGAAGCTGGAACACACGGATCATAATAAAGTGTCATAATTACATGAACACATGCTGCTTTCTGGCTGTGGTCATTAAATCCATTAAACTGGACCTAACAGGAAGTTCCAACTGGAAACTGTCGGCTTTATACTGGTGGACTCCGCCCACTGCTGCTGGACCAGGTCTGATCCATGTACAGGTAGAACAGCTCGTCTCTCATGTCTGACTTCAGTTTAACGTTTCTAGATGTGTTTTTATTAACACGTATGTAGGAACTCACCTGGTCAGCAGCTCTGATCAATAACAATATTTACTGAACTTAAGCAGGATGAAAAGGTTTAAATGTGAAAACCTCCTACATTCAGTCATGTGATGGACCCAACCTCCATCTACTATAAACACTTACCAGACAAAGCAGGAATCCTGAAACCCGTTCTCTCGGAGTCTGAGAGGAGAAACAGAGGAGTTAGTTCACTGCCAGAAACCATCAAAAGATCATCTGATCTCACAGCTGACTGCTTCTGCTCTGGTCTGAACAGGATGAGCTTTGATCCAGACTTTTCTGGACTTTAACTTGCTGGTAGAAGATCATTTCAGAGGCTGGAAGCTTCATGATCAAAGATAAAAATATCATGTCCTCTTTCTACAAGGTGACATCAGTCCTGCTGCTGATCAATACAGAAGTGATCAGAGGTCAGAAGGAAAGCAGAGCAGCAGCAGATCAGCTGTGAAACATCTTGTGTGATGACGGATGTTGCAGTTCATGGATCCAGTCTGAGAGGACCAGGTCTGCTGGTCTGGATGTTAACCAGCTGCATGTTGACAGGATGATTGACAGCAGGTAAACAGGAAGTAGCAGGAACAGGTCTGAGTGCAACTTTACCACAATCCTGTCCCACTGCCAGAGTGTGGACACCTGACTAGTTTTACTGGAGGCTGGAGCTCTGATCATCATCTCAGAGGCTCCAAGTGTTTATGGTCCAGATGTAAAATAACAGCTGTAGATGTTCTACATCTTCTGAACTAAAAGCTTTCCAGGAACATGTCAGGATCCTCAGAGAAACATCTGTTTACATGTGAAATGTGGAATATCTCTGGTGGAAGCTGCTTGGTTCTCTACAAGCTGCTGGACTAATTATTAATGTTTATAGCTCATTTCTGTAGCCTAAGAAGAAACATGAATGTGACTGAACTGCACAGACATGAGCAGATGAACACGAGACTGTATGAGGTGATGGCGGCCGACATGCATGTGTTCCTACAGTCATTGAAAGCTGATAAAACTGTCCAGCACCACTACAGATGTTCAATCCTCCTCGGTACAAGAACTCAGCTCATCTAAACTTTACTGACTCGGCCTCTGAGGCATCTGATACGAGTTCTGTAAGAATACAGGAACACTGCATGTTTCCTACATGATCATACGTACCGCAGCAGAAGCACAGGAAGCAGCAAACAATCTCTCAGCCTGAGAAAAGAGACGACAGGTTAGTTATCAGATCCATCTCTTCTGGTTAAAGTCAGTAACCAGCTGTGGAGGTAAAACAGCTTTTCAGTTACTAAGATAAACTGTGTTTGCTGGACTGTAGCTGCTGGTGTGTTTGTGTTTAAAGCTTTAATACTGTGTACTGTTGGGGAAACAATGACAAACTAAAAACCCATGACAACAATTAATAATCATATTTTTCTACAAACAGCAGAAAACTGAAGTTCCACTTAAATTAACCTGAATATTTTCTATATTTTCCATCTTGATGTCTCATCTCTTCCATCCCTGAGAACCATAACGTCATGTTGGCTGGTAAATAAAACAGGATTCATCATCTTTAAATGAGAACAAAGTGTCTTTAGGAGCCACTGAAGCAGAATGCAACAGCATTACAGAGACGTTATTTACTGGAGATGATGAGGACAGTCGTGTCTGTAATCTTCTAGAAAAGACCTGAGATGCTTTCATTACTGTCCAGTAAAGTCAGACATTTCTTCTGTGTGATTTTAAGTAAACAAAGCAGTGAAAGCAGCGCCAAGCCAAAGACAGATATTAAGAGTTTGTGTGTGTGTGTGTGTGTGTGGATGGGTGAGGGGTGGGGTGGGGGGGGGGTGGGAGGTGTTTAATCTGTCACATAACTGGGTGTGTAAAGGGCTTATTGTTTTTGTTCTGTGATTTTCTTTTTTTTCATTTTAATATGCATTTATACTATGTAAAGCACTTTGTGTTGCCTTTGCATGAAAAGCGCTTTATAAATAAAATTTGATTTGATTTGATTTGATTTGATTTGAAATGTTCTACTGTAGAGCTCCATGCAGCTCCTTGATTCAGTGTTTATGGCTGAAAGAGTCTCAGAGGGAGACCTCATATCTGTTAAATCCAGCCAGCAGCAGAGAACTGGACCAGTCTGATCAGGTCTGAGTTCAGGAAACACACAGTGTGTTAACATGTAGAAACCTGAGAAGAAGAAATGTTTAAATCTGCTGCTCTAACATCACCTGGATGGAGGAGGAAGACGTCTGGATGACCGCTAGTTAAATCTCTTGTCAGAAATCTAAAGCAGCTTTTAAAACAAACACCTGATGTGATGATAAAGTAAAACTGAATCATTTATCTTCCTCTTCCACCTTCATCCAGGTTTATTCTGCTTCACGTCTGATTCGTTCCTGCTCAGACTGACTGAACAAACATCCTGCTCTCCTCCTAAAACTGAACCTTCTTCAGTAAAAACCTGTAATCTGTGATTGTCACTGCTTGTTTTCAGCTTGCTGTGAAACAGAAATGTCAGTCAAAGCTCATCCAGGTGTCTCATTGTGGGTCTGTCTGTGTTACCTGACAGAGTTTCCTCCAGGTGAGGAGAGTCTGGCTTCAGCAGATCACCTGGACAAGCTCAGCTCAGAGAGTCAGAGGATAAATCTTCATGTTTAAGTTTAGAAGTGAATCTACAGTTTAGACCTGAGTCAGTCCTGCTGATCACATGATGGTGGATTTACTGACTCATGTCTCACTTTGTAAAGTCAACACGTGTTAGTTACTCTGATTACTGGTTACTGGGTCTAGTTACTCTGAGCTGGTAGTGATGTCAGCATCACGTCTGTTTCTATTGGCTGAGATGTTAAAAGTGTTTCACAGCAAACCAAAAACAGTCATTAAAAAAATCCAGGATCAGGATTTTCTCCTAGAAGAAAGATGAATTCAGGAGAACATACGTGGATAAAAACAGAGACTTTCAGTGTGAGATCATCTTCTGCTCTCTGGAGACAGTCGGCTTTATAAAATACCTGATCAGCTTCCAGCTTCCCGACCACTACACACCCTGAGTTTTCCACATCTAGACTGGTTTGTAGTTTTACTTGTGATACCAGGATGTAAAAAATTATCTTAACATACAACATTAACAGGCTGACTGATCAGAACATATTTTTTAAGACATCATCCATTAAACTAAACATTTCTTCCATCACATTTAACTCCATCCAGTCCATCAGGATCTACTGAATTTAACAGTCCTGGTAAAACAAAGTCCACTCTTTCATTTCTAAGGTTTAATATATCAGGACAGGATCAATGTGACTTGTTCTTCATCAGATTTCAAGTTTTTGTTCATTAAATAACAGCATGTCTATAGATGTGTATTTTTTTTTATCAGATGGTGTATTAAGTTCATTTTCAGAGCTGGTGAGGACCAGATAACTTCTCATTATGTCCTGATAAATTACACCTGTGAACTGGAAGAAGATGGACTTTCTGGTCCACATGACTGTAAAAACCTGATAACATGACATGAACATGTTTAAAGCTGCGGTTTCTTCTGGTTGTTTTAGAGTCAGAAACCTCAGGAGCACTGAATTTCTTCTGATGCTGGTTTTATAGCTGCAGCTATTACAATATGTATTAATAAATAATTTACTGGTGATTATTAAGTCATTTCTCAGTCTGAATTTATTTTAATTTTTTTTCCTAAACCATGTGACAACACCCAGTGAGAACCACTGCTTTAAATCAGTCTGTACTTACCAAACAGTCGATAAACCACCAGGAGTTTCTCTCTCTAGTCTGAGAAAAACAGATAAACAGTTTATTATCTGAGCTGAGAGAAGTCAGTCTGCTAGAACCCCAGCACACTCACACACACACACACACACATAATACTGATGATTCCACATTTTCATGTTATTTTACTGTGAAATCTTCAATACAGCTAATTTCTAAAACACCAGATAATGAGCAGGTCCTCTCAGGACATTTTTAATGATACAGTCCAGTTCAGTTTAAATATATTATCCAGTTCAAACAGATCTGCTGGAGTCCAGTATAACTGTACCTGTTTCCTCTAAACAAGTTCTTACAGAGTAATAAATTAAATAAAATCAAATCACGGAAGCATTAATTTCATTTCTATGTAGATTAGTATGTTAAAAGTCATGTGGACATAAAATTAGTAATAAATACAAGGAATTAATTTTCCATCTGGTCAGTCTGATGTGTCTCACCTTTACAGACAGTAAACATCTGTAAGACAAGCTGCAGTCAGACTGTTTATTCTATGTTTATTCTGGTTTCAGTAAAAATCGTCATACCTGTCTGTCACCAGAGAAAACATCTCATCTCTGCATGTTTTGGTCCCTGTCAGCTTAGCAGTTAACTCAGTTATAACATTATTAAATATACAGCTGTACATATTAAACATTTTAACTGAGAATGAGAGTTTTTTGACTGATTAGTCCATCCAGACAGGATAACATTAGCAGTTAACTGTATATGAATCCCTCAGACAAAACACACCTAATTATCTACAGGTGTGGTTGAACAGACAGCTAGCTGTTAACATAATACTAACCACTAGTCGCTTGATATTATATATCATATTGATATTATATATCATATAATTATACAATATTTGTATCCTTTGCACATCCAACATTCTGTATCATCTTTGCACATCCTTTATTCACATAGTCATATTTACATATTAATATCTGATAGCTAGTTTCATTATTACTTCATCTTGCCACTGCACTTTATCTGCCAATCCACTCTGTATTCATATTTTATTTATTTCTAATTTTATTCCACTCTGGATTTCTATCTTTATTTTATTTCTACTTCTATTCCACTTTACTTATATTGTATATTTTACTTCTATTTTTTATTCATAGTTTATGCCACGTATGACACTGGACTACTGTAACAACGCAATTTCCCTTCGGGGATAAATAAAGTTGTCTATCTATCTATCTATCTATCTAGCTTACTGTACAAGCCTACTTACTATAAGTGGGATAATAATGAGTTTGGCTGCTTTCTCCCTTGCTGCCATTAGCCAGGTCATTTAACTTCGTCACTGTGGTTAAAGAATAAATAAATCTGGTGGCTCATTGGTTTGTTTGAATTCGTTTGAAGTTTAACAAGAGCTGAAGACATTTTTATGGTGTTAAAATTAGCCGTTAGCGGCCGTTAGCGTTAGCGACGCTAACGGTTAGCTAGCTTCAGACTGTTAAAATATACTTGTTAATATGGTTAAAATAGTAATTAATTTCGATCGTTCTTGGATTGTTTTTACTTCGCTTACAGTTCAACAACATCTCCGGACATGTTAGAGGACGTTTACAGCTGTTTATAGTTAAAATATTAATCATTTAACCGTGAGAAAACTCTCGTGTACTCACCGTCTGACGAAGCCAGCAAAAGGGGAGGAGGGAGCGCAGCGCGAGCGCCTCGTAGAAACGCTGTGGTGAGTTCACATGAAGTCAGAAATTCCAGTGCTTGATTGAAAACAGTGTAAAATATAAATAAGTGAAGTTCTCAAATTTATCAGCCCGCTTACTAACAATATTTTCTAAGTAATGTAGACAGATTTAATACAATTATAACCATAATTAGGATGACTGCAATGTGATAATAAAGCCATTGTAAGATGTCCGAATACTGTTCAGTCCTTGAACTTCTCTTTAAAAATAAGCGTTTCACATGTTGATAGTTGAATTAGTGAATAAGATAATAATTTTTTTATTAACTGTGGTGTTAATAATGAAATGGTTTTGCACAGAAAACCTCTGTATATTATTCATGTGTGGATATTGTTATGGTACATAAGTCAGCCATAACTTGTACAACTTGTACAACTGGTAATGGTAGCTGGCTCTGCTTTGCCTTGCAGGAATTCCATGAATTAATTTTATCAGCTGAAGCCTGAAAGATGATGGCTGGTTAAGAACTACTAGGTAGTGGTAGCTGGCTTTGCTTAGCTTTGCAGCTAAAGAGGAACTCCATTAATCAGACTAAATTTAACTAAATTACTATGTGAAATGTCCAAAGAAAAGACTAGGCTTAAATAATTGTAAAGTTCTAGTGAAATCTGATAAAGGTGCCAAAATACTATACAATACTGAACAAAGACAAACATGCAGCCATTTTAGTCTGGCAGCCTAATGATGTTAAAATGTCTAGAAAATGTTCATGTAATGATTCATAATTCTAGAGGGTTAGAGATGTGTTTTTTAATCTGATAGTGTATTTACTTCATTTTCAGAGCTGGCGAGGACCAGATAATTTTTCAGGTGATGGTAGTTGCTCTGCTTTGCTTTAATTCCATGAATGAATGACCATATAAAATGTTCACATAACCCTGTTTAAAAGAAAAGACGAGGTTTAAATCATTAAAAATTTTAGTAATATCTAATAAAGGTGCAAAGATACTATAAATACTGACCAAAGACAAACACATACAGCCATTTTATACTGGCAGCCTAATTATTTTAAAATATCTAGAAAATGTTCAAGTTAAATTAACCATGTTAAACTGCAGAAATAGGGCTCAAAAAGTGAAAACAAAACTACCAAAGTCCACAATTTAAAGCTTCAGTAGAAGTAATGAGGAAGCTTAAATAAACAAAAGTGGGATTTAAAAAAAAAATCTGGTAAATATGCTTAAAGTGTTGATCTTTGATTAATCACTGTAAAAATAAACAGATACTTGGTGATTAGATTTAAGACTGAGAATGAGCTTATTGAAAGCTAAGATAAAGAAGGAGAAGAAGAAGAACTTTGGTTTATATTTTATGAAATCTGTGTGTTAAGCCTAAACAGAAGTGACTGAGAAGTTTAGATGAAGGAATATAAGTTGTAGTTGGTGTTTAAATGTGATTAAAATGGCTTAAATCAGAATTGAAATTAACTTAATATAGTTTAAGATGGCTGAATTGTGGTTGTCAAAGCCGTTTATCATTGCTCTACGTTTGCATACTTGCCTTTCTGACTGCTGATGATGGATATGGACATATGCAGAACTTGAATGTATTTACTGACGTGAGCCAGCTAATGACGTTAGTATGATACTCTATGTTATTGCCCGTTAGCTCACAAAATAGAGAAGTCCCACGTTGTTGGCTAGTGGCTATGGTCTATGTAAAAGTTTTAATAATTATCACTCCGTCACTTGTGTCACCTGTATGCAGGCGAAGAGAGGACAGAGATGTCTGAAAGTGAAATGTAGTAAACCTTCCATTTTTTTCCGAATGGGAAAGACCTGAATGGAAGGCTCAGCAGGAGATTAAGACGAGGACATCTGCTGAAGCGGTGTCAGAAGTTTTTTTTACAGAAGACTGTACGGAGACGATTTAGAAGTATTAAATTAAATACCTGACACATAACCATCAAGCAATAGTGAGGTGGGGTTTTTATATAACATTATATGTACAGACCGATTTATCTGGTCAGTAGGTCTCTTTCTGCAGCCCTGAAGAGATGTGCAGGGCTAGAGGACCATGATAAAGTCAGTAGCAGACCAGGACACCGGTGTATTGAAGGATTGCAGGTAATTTAATGTTTTTTTGTTATTAAACATTGTAAAATAAAAATAAGCAGCAATCTCTGTTCTGGTTAAGTAAGAAAGGAAAAAAAGAAGGACAAGTGCAGGAGACATGACAAAAGGACAGGGAAACAGTCTGAGAGGACAGCAGAACTTTCTTTTGTTTTGTTTTGTTTTTGAAAACCGAAATATTTGCAAGTTGTGTTTGTGTATTTAAATTAGCTGCAGTCAGCTTTAAATTGTGGACCTTCGTGTTTTTTTTTTTATTTTTGTAGCATGCTGAACTCTTTTATGGACATCATGTCACGATCAGGGACCATATGAATGAGGAGGACCCAAATGCAAACACACAGAAAGGTGAGGGATGTAAATGAACAGTCTTTATTTACAACTTTTCACTAAATGCAGATGACTTGGTCCAGATACAGGAGGCTCTTTCTAAGAGAAAGCAGAGGATTAACGTGGATCTGAAAAGGTTCTGAATTACGATGACAAGATATGTGGCTTAATGTGATGATTAAAGTGGTTGTTAAATGGTGGAGGGGTGAGAAATGATCTCCGATTGTGGTGTATAAGTTCTGTGGCAGGCAGAGCTAAACAGGATGAAACAGAGCTGGTAGAGTCATGGAGTCCAGATCCGGAGTTCTTAGAGTGCATCATATCCATCATATGGAATATATAAGATGTATATACGTACACACACACATATATATGTGTGTGTGTGTGTGTGTCTATACATATTTAAAGTATTGTGTGTCAGTTGCTATTATTGTATATTATAAGAGTAATAGATGATATGTTTATAATTATCATTACAAATAATCATTACTCTATAGTAGTTATGATTATGTATAGAAAGCATCCAGCAGGACTCGCACATACATATGTTCACTTTAGATACTGACTGTGCCTAATATTTAGGCCTTAACAAAAATGAATTGCCTAAATTAAATGGGGCATTGCAATGCCATTTTCAAAACTTCACATTTTCCACCATAAAGACTGCAAATGCAGGTAACAGCAGGGCCACAATTCAGTTAACCACCACAGCATCACAGTGTTGAAGTTGAAGAGATGGCCAAGCTAGCAAAGCCTGGAACATGTTTGTGTGAGTCCTGCTCAAGTGTGGGGTATCTGCTGGTATGTAGGTAGAAAAGACATATATACACTTAACCTGGACTAATATAGACCCCAGTTAGAGACAGACAACATATAGAGAGGAGGTCTCCAACCGTGGTCCTGAAGGCCCACTACTCTGCAGGTGTAAGATGTATCCATGCTGAAGTGAGTAGTCGAAGTATTTAAAGCTTAAAAAGGAGGTAAAAAGGGCCGAATGGTGAAAGGTGTAATTAAAATGTGCTTAAGATAGCTGAAGGTTGTTGAAGATGGTTGAGAAGGGATAAAATGTGTATATATGAAGCAGAAATGAAGAGTTGAAGGTTTTAAAGTTCAAACAGGTGTTAAAATATATTTGAAATGGTGGAAAGTTGAACTGAAATACGGTTAATATAGTTAAATATAGCTGAAAATGGCTGCCGTCAGCTTGTTGAAGCAATAGTTGAAGAGATGAAGCTGAAGTTAATAGTTGACTAGTGAACTGAGCAGCAAAAGACATGATGAGCGGACAGACAGAGGAGGACATGTGGCCTGTTGTAATGAGATGGACAAGGAGGAGACAGGAGAAGAGGACAGAGAGACATACCTGGACTCATTAGGAGGCCAAAACCAGGTGAGAAGTCCATATTGTAGATCAATAAAACTAAATGGATTATGTCAAAGATCAGCTGATTTCTCACAGCTGAGATCACTCAGTGAGTTGTCATGACGATGGCCCGCATCTTAACTGACAAGCAGAGGGGACCAGAACTGCACTGTTTGTGTACCTCCCGAACAACTCTTGTTTAAGAGAAAACTACGAGCGTTATCCGAATAATTTTTTCACCGTGAGCGCCAGGAGGGTCTGGGGAACGCAGGGTTGTGGTTTATTTTACTGTAATGTGGACAGAATTTAAATGGTGACGAGTTAAAAACACATGAGAAATGCATTTTCCTCTTAGAATCCAGATTTCAATGGAAGTCTATGGGAGCACAAGTAGACTTTTCCTCGCTTGGAGAGGCATAGCTTGAGATCTGTAAATCCCAGCTCTGTCATTCTTGGTTCTCTTCGAAGCCAACTTAAATTCCTCCGTTTTGATGTATAATTTATGTCTCTACGATGAAAGTTGTAGGAGTTATGAGAATTTGTTTGGAGTAGTGGAACAGGCTGAAAGGTTAGAGTGAGGGCTAGAGTGGGAGAGAGTGGAATGAACATTCTAAAAGTTATTGGTTTTGAAACTGCCATAAATCAATAATGCTAAAAGATATCAAAAAGTTGAATAGAAGTTTTATAGCCCAATCCCTTGTGAGTTGTTTAAAGTTTGAATGGTGTTTCTAGCTGAAAGTATGCTGAAGTTCTAAGAGCTGAAAGAGCTGAAAGTTTTGAAGGAGTTGAAGGCTGAAGTGCTGAAATCCTATTGATTTCAATGGGAGCTGAAGATCAATAAATTGATCAATAATTTGAAAAGTTGAACAGATATCAAAAAGTTGAATAGAAGCAGGAATCTCCTGAACGAGCTGAACGTTTTGATACCAAAATTGTTGAAATCGGCTGAAGCTAGCTCAAGATGTGGAACGACTAAAAACAGCGGAAGAATAATAATAATAATAATAAGAATAATAAAGAAAAACAGGAAAACTATAGTGTGAATGCTTAACAGCATTCACACAACTAGAAAAAGCTGTTATTGCATAACAGCAAGTGTGAATGCTGTCATGCTGAATGATTGAAATAAAATGCTGAAAAGTGGCTGAAGATGGTTAAAAAAGGCTGAAATGTCTGTTGAATAAGAATTTATTAAGCTGAAGTGAAAAGTTGAAGGATTTAAAGCTCAAAGTGGAATTAAAAGGTGCTGAAAGGCTGAAAGGTTGAACTGAAATGTGCTTAAGATTTGCTGAAGATGGCTGAAAAGGGCTGAAATATGGTTGTTGAAGCAGTATATATAAAGCTTAAGTCAAGTAGTTGGAAGGAATTTAAAGCACAAGCAGGTGTTTAAATGTAGTTAAAATGGTAGGAAAGCTGAAGCTGAAATGTGCTTAAGATAGTTCAACAAGGCTGAAAATGGATGAAGTCTGGGTGTTGAAGCATCAGCTGAAGTAATCATGAAGCTGAAGTCAAAAGTTAAAGTATTTAAAGTTCAAACAGAATATTAAAGGTGCTGAACCGGTTGAATGCAGAAGAAGTCATTGTAAAAGGCAGAAAGAGCTGAACCAGAGTTGAATTGGCAGCTGAACCACAGTCCATCATGTAAGTGAGCAGCAAAGGACATGATGAGAGGACAGACAGAGGAGAGATGGGGGAGGACATGTGGCCTGCTGTAATGAGAAGGACAAGGAGGAGACAGCAGAAGAGGACAGAGAGACATACCTGGACTCAATAGGAGGCCAAAACCAGGTGAGAAGTCCTTAATCTGGATCAATAAAGCTGAATGAATTGGGTCAAAGGTCAGCTGGCTCCTAACAGCTGAGAGCACTCAGTGAGTCGTCATGACAACAGCCCCTCACTTAACTGACAAGCAGAACTGCACCGTTCCAATCACTCTGCGCACCTCCCAAACAACTGTTCATTAAAAGAAAACTTATAAGAGTTATACAGATAATTTTTTCACCGTGAGTGCCAGGAGGGTCTGGGGAACGCAGGGATGTGGTTTATTTTACTGTAATGTGAACAGAATTTAAATGGTGACGAGTTAAAAACACATGAGAAATGCATTTTCCTCTTAGAATCCCGATTTGAATGGAAGTCTATGGGAGCAAAAGTGGACTTTTCCTCGCTTGGAGAGGCATAGCTAAAACTCTGTAAATCCCAGCTCTGTCATTCTTGGTTCTATTCGAAGCCAACTAAAATTCCTCCATTTTGATGTATAATTTATTTCTCTACGATGAAAATTGTAGGAGTGATAAGAATTTGTTTGGAGTAGTGGAATATGCTGAAAGGTTAGAGTGAGAGCTAGAGTGGGAGAGAGTGGAGTGAACATTCTAAAAGTTATCGATTTTTAAACTGCCATAAATCAATAACGCTAAAAGATATCAAAAAGTTGAATAGAAGTTTAATAGCCCAATCCCTTGTGAGTTGTTTAAAGTTTGAATGGTGTCTCTAGCTGAAAGTATGCTGAAGTTCTAAGAGCTGAAAGAGCTGAAAGTTTTTGAAGGAGGTGAAGGCTGAAGAGCTGAAATGCCATTCATTTCAATGGGAGCTAAAGAGCAATAAATTGATCAATAATTTGAAAAGTTGAACAGATATCAAAAAGTTGAATAGAAGCAGGAATCTCCTGAACGAGCTGAACGTTTTGATACCAAAATTGTTGAAATCGGCTGAAGCTAGCTCAAGATTTTGAACGGACGAAAAACGGCGGAAGAATAATAATAATAAAAGAATAATAAGAAAACAGGAAAACTATAGTGTGAATGCTTAACAGCATTCACACAACTAGAAAAAGCTGTTATTGCATAACAGCATGTGTGAATGCTGTCATGCTGAATGATTGAAATAAAATGCTGAAAAAATGGCTGAAGATGGTTAAAAAAGGCTGAAATGTCTTTGTTGAAGAAATATTTATTAAGCTGAAGTGAAAAGTTGAAGGATTGAAAGCTCAAAGTGGAGATAAAAGGTGCTGAAAGATTGCTGAAGATGGCTGAAAAATGGTTGTTGAAGAAGTATATATGAAGCTGAAATGAAGAGTTCAACCATTTAAAGCACAAATTGGTGTTTAAATGTAGTTAAAATGGTGGAAAGTTGAACTGAAATGTGCTTAAGAAAGTGAAACATGGCTGAAAATGGCTGAAGTCTGCTTGCTGAAGCACCAGCCGAAGTAATCATGAAGCTGAAGTCAATAGTTAAAGGATTTACAGCTGAAAGTGAATATTAAAGGTGCTGAACTGGTTGAATGTAGAGCAAATGATTGTAAAAGGCAGAAAGAGCTGAAAAAGAGGTGAACTGGCAGCTGAAACACAGTCAATCATATAAGTGAGCAGCAAAGGACATGATGAGAGGACAGACAGAGGAGGAGAGATAGAGGAGGACATGTGGCCTCAAGGACAAGGAGGAGACAGGAGAAGAGGACAGAGACATATGTGGACTCATTAGGAGGACAAAACCAGGTGAGAAATCCATAATCTGGATCAATAAGACTGAATGTATGAGGTCAAAGGTCAGCTGGCTCCTAACAGCTGAGAGCACTCAGTGAGTTGTCATGACAACAGCCCCTCACTTAACTGACAGGCACAGACTGGGAAAAGAGCAGAGCAGAACTGCCGAATCACTCTGCGCACCTCTCGAACTCCTCGCTCCTGACAGAAAACTTTAGGAGATATCCAAATAATTCTTTCACCGTGAGCGCCAGGAGGGTCTGAGGAAGGCAGGGATGTAATTTATTCATCCCTACTTTGAACAGAATTTAAATGGTGGCGAGTTAAAAACAGAGGAGAAATGCACTTTGACCCAGAATCCTGCCTCTGATTTGAATGGAAGGGTATAGGAGCAAAAGTTGACTTTTGCTCGCTTGGAGAGGCGTAACTCAAAATCTATAAGTCCCAGCTCTGTCGTGCTTGGTTCTATTCGAAGCCAACTTAAATTCCTCCGTTTTGATGTATAATTTATGTCTCTACGATGAAAATTGTAGGAGTTATGAGAATTTGTTTGAGTGGCGGAACAGACTGAAAAGCTAGAGGGCGCTAGAGTGACAAGAGATTTTGTTGAAAATCAAGATTTTGATGATTTTTAAACTTCCATAAATCCAAAACCGTAAAACATATCGGCAAAAAAAGTCATTTTTAAATAGCCCAATCCATTGTGAGTTGTTTAAAGTTTGAATGGTGTTTCTAGCTGAAAGTATGTAAAAGTAGTAGGAGTTGAAAGAAGCGGAAGTTTTTGAATGAGCTGAAACGTTTTCCATTGATTTCAATGGCAAAATATTTTTGTTTAAAGTTAAATATTTTAAAAAGTATAAAAGTTATAAATACCAAAAGTCAGAGCAGGAATGTCCTGAACGAGCTGAACGTTTTGATACCAAAATTGTTGAAATAGCACAAAAAATGCGGAAGGAGGAAGGTGCCCAAAAACGGCGGAAGAATAATAATAATAATTAAAGCCGCAAGCGGCATCCATCGGGTCCGAGCTGCCTGGACCCCGCCACCCGATGTCGCCATGACAACAGGTGGTGTAATGCGTGAAGAACCCAACCTGTATGAATCCTGTCAATTTTGGTGCAGTTCCCATGTATTCCTATGGAGATATGAGCAAACCGTGTTTAATGGCGAGGAGGCTTTTTCCGTCGGTTGCCACGGTTACAGGCTTTTTCCTATTAGAAAGATTTGAGGAGCGTCTGGTCCCCAACTTGTCAGGAAGCTTCCCACCAAGTTTGGAGTCAGTCGCACGAATTCCCTCAGACTAGTTCGTTCAAATGGCAGAGAAAACCAAGATGGGGGTCACCCAGTTGCCATGGCAACAGGTGTTCGATTGAGTTCTTTGCTGGACTTGGGGTGTCACACGTATGAATACTGTCAAGTTTGGTGCAGATCGCACGCATTTCTATGGAGATATGAGCAAACCGTGTTTCATGGCGAGGTCATTTTCCATCGGTTGCCACGGTAACACGCTTTCTGCTATTAGAAAGATTTGAGGAGCGTTTGGTCCCCAACTTGTCAGGAAGCTTCCCACCAAGTTTGGAGTCAGTCGCACGAATCCCCTCAGACTAGTTCGCTCAAATGGCAGAGAAAACCAAGATGGCGGTCACCCAGTTGCCATGGCAACAGGTGTTCGATTGACTTCTTTGCTGGACTTGGGGTGTCACAAGTATGAATCCTATCAAGTTTGGTGCAGATCCCACGTATTTCTATGGAGATATGAGCAAACCGTGTTTCATGGCGAGAAGGCGTTTTTCCGTCGGTTGCCACGGTAACACGCTTTCTGCTATTAGAAAGATTTGAGGAGCGTTTGGTCCCCAACTTGTCAGGAAGCTTCCCACCAAGTTTGGAGTGAATCGCACGAATCCCCTCAGACTAGTTCGTTCAAATACGATGTGTGTAAAGTGCAAAAACTGGCAAAAAAATGGCCGTACACGCCAAGATGGCGGGCACCCTGTTGCCATGGCAACAGATGTTCTATTGAGTTTTTTGGTCGACTCAGGGTGTTACACGTGTGTGCCGAGTTTCGTGTTCCTACGTCGAAGTAGACGTTCGGGACCCCATTCATGTGGTGATTTTAGGTGAGTCTAGGTGGCGCTGTTGAGCCGATTTTGCATTGAAGTCAATGCGGACTTTAGAATATGAAATTTTTCACCGGGCTTGATGTGTGTGCCAAATTTCACAACTTTTCATGGGTGTTTAGGGGGTGATATTTAGGCTCAAAATGCTTAGAAGGAGAAGGAGAACAATAATAAACATTTCAGGAACAATAGGGCCTTGCCATACTTTGTATGGCTCGGACCCTAATTAAAGCCGCAAGCGGCATCCATCGGGTCCGAGCGTCCTGGACCCCGCCACCCGTCTCATACACCTGTTCCTAGCATGGTAGGTAGCCTGGTAACATGGTAGGTGACATGGTAAAACACGTAGCTGAGAATCTGAAACGTTGAAATACCTAGTTAGGATTTTTTGCTTGCATGCTAATTCTGCTAGCTAACATGCTATGTTGCCATGACAACAGGTGGTGTAATGCGTTAGGGACCCAACAAGTATGAATCCTGTCAAGTTTGGTGCAGATCCCACGTATTGTTATGGAGATATAAGCAAAGCATGTTTCCTGGCGAGAAGGCTTTTTCCGTCGGTTGCCACGGTTACAGGCTTTCTCCTATTAGAAAGATTTGAATAGCGTTTGGTCCCCAACTTGTCAGTAACGTTCCCACCAAGTTTGGAGTCAGTCGCACGAATCCCCCCCAGACTAGTTCGTTCAAATGGCAGTGAAATCCAAGATGGCGGCCACCCCGTTGCCATGGCAACAGGTGTTCGATTGACTTCTTTGCTGGACTTGGGGTGTCACAAGTATGAATCCTGTCAAGTTTGGTGCAGATCCCATGTATTCCTATGGAGATATAAGCAAACCGTGTTTCATGGCGAGGGCATTTTTCCGTCGGTTGCCACGGTTACACGCTTTTTCCTATTAGAAAGATTTGAGGAGCGTTTGGTCCCCAACTTATTAGGAAGCTTCCCACCAAGTTTGGAGTCAGTGGCACGAATCCCCTCAGACTAGTTTGTTAAAATGTGAGTGAAATCCAAGATGGCGGGCAGTCCGTTGCCATGGCAACAGGTGTTTGATTGACTTCTTTGCTGGACTTGGGGTGTGACACGTATGAATACTGTGAACTTTGGTGCAGATCCCATCTATTTCTGTGGAGATATGAGCAAACCGTGTTTAATGGCGAGGTCTTTTTCCATCGGTTGCCACGGTAACACGCTTTCTGCTATTAGAAAGATTTGAGGAGCGTTTGGTCCCCAACTTGTCAGGAAGGTCCCCACCGAGTTTGGAGTCGGTGGGACCATTCCCCTCAGACTAGTTCGTTCAAATGGCAGTGAAATCCAAGATGGCGAGCGACCCGTTGCCATGGTAAGAGGTGTTTGATTGACTTCTTTGCTGGATTTGGGGTGTCACACGTATGAATACTGTCAAGTTTGGTGGAGATCCCATCTATTTCTATGGAGATATAAGCAAACCGTGTTTCATGGCGAGAAGGTGTTTTTCTGTCGCTTGCCACGGTAACACGCTTTCTGCTATTAGAAAGATTTGAGGAGCGTTTGGTCCCCAACTTGTCAGGAAGCTTCCCACCAAGTTTGGAGTGAATCGCACGAATCCCCTCAGACTAGTTCGTTCAAATACGATGTGTGTAAAGTGCAAAAAATGGCAAAAAAATGGCCGTACACGCCAAGATGGCGGGCACCCTGTTGCCATGGCAACAGATGTTCTATTGAGTTTTTTGGTCGACTCAGGGTGTTACACGTGTGTGCCGAGTTTCGTGTTCCTACGTCGAAGTAGACGTTCGGGACCCCATTCATGTGGTGATTTTTGGTGAGTCTAGGTGGCGCTGTTGAGCCGATTTTGCATTGAAGTCAATGCGGACTTTAGAATATGAAATTTTTCACCGGGCTTGATGTGTGTGCCAAATTTCACAACTTTTCATGGGTGTTTAGGGGGTGATATTTAGGCTCAAAATGCTTAGAAGGAGAAGGAGAACAATAATAAACATTTCAGGAACAATAGGGCCTTGCCATACTTTGTATGGCTCGGACCCTAACTAGAAAAAGCTGTTATTAGCATAACAGCAAGTGTGAATGCTGTCACGCTGAACGGTCGGACTGAAATGCTCAAAGATAGTTAAAGAAGGTTAAAAAAGGCTGAAATGTCTTTTTTGAAGAAGTATTTATTAAGCTGAAGTGAAAAGTTGAAGGATTGAAAGCTCAAAGTGGAGGTAAAAGGTGCTGAAAGATTGCTGAAGATGGCTGAAAATGGTTGTTGAAGAAGTATATATGAAGCTGAAATGAAGAGTTCAACCATTTAAAGCACAAATTGGTGTTTAAATGTAGTTAAAATGGTGGAAAGTTGAACTGAAATGTGCTTAAGATAGTGAAACATGGCTGAAAATGGCTGAAGTCTGCTTGCTGAAGCACCAGCCGAAGTAATCATGAAGCTGAAGTCAATAGTTAAAGGATTTACAGCTGAAAGTGAATATTAAAGGTGCTGAACTGGTTGAATGTAGAGCAAATGATTGTAAAAGGCAGAAAGAGCTGAAAAAGAGGTGAATTGGCAGCTGAAACACAGTCAATCATATAAGTGAGCAGCAAAGGACATGATGAGAGGACAGACAGAGGAGGAGAGATAGAGGAGGACATGTGGCCTCAAGGACAAGGAGGAGACAGGAGAAGAGGACAGAGACATATGTGGACTCATTAGGAGGACAAAACCAGGTGAGAAATCCATAATCTGGATCAATAAGACTGAATGTATGAGGTCAAAGGTCAGCTGGCTCCTAACAGCTGAGAGCACTCAGTGAGTTGTCATGACAACAGCCCCTCACTTAACTGACAGGCACAGACTGGGAAAAGAGCAGAACTTCCGAATCACTCTGCGCACCTCTCGAACTCCTCGCTCCTGACAGAAAACTTTAGGAGATATCCAAATAATTCTTTCACCGTGAGCGCCAGGAGGGTCTGAGGAAGGCAGGGATGTAATTTATTCATCCCTACTTTGAACAGAATTTAAATGGTGGCGAGTTAAAAACAGAGGAGAAATGCACTTTGACCCAGAATCCTGCCTCTGATTTGAATGGAAGGGTATAGGAGCAAAAGTTGACTTTTGCTCGCTTGGAGAGGCGTAACTCAAAATCTATAAGTCCCAGCTCTGTCGTGCTTGGTTCTATTCGAAGCCAACTTAAATTCCTCCGTTTTGATGTATAATGTATGTCTCTACGATGAAAATTGTAGGAGTTATGAGAATTTGTTTGAGTGGCGGAACAGGCTGAAAAGCTAGAGGGCGCTAGAGTGACAAGAGATTTTGTTGAAAATCAAGATTTTGATGATTTTTAAACTTCCATAAATCCAAAACCGTAAAACATATCGGCAAAAAAAGTCATTTTTAAATAGCCCAATCCATTGTGAGTTGTTTAAAGTTTGAATGGTGTTTCTAGCTGAAAGTATGTAAAAGTAGTAGGAGTTGAAAGAAGCGGAAGTTTTTGAATGAGCTGAAACGTTTTCCATTGATTTCAATGGCAAAATATTTTTGTTTAAAGTTAAATATTTTAAAAAGTATAAAAGTTATAAATACCAAAAGTCAGAGCAGGAATGTCCTGAACGAGCTGAACGTTTTGATACCAAAATTGTTGAAATAGCACAAAAAATGCGGAAGGAGGAAGGTGCCCAAAAACGGCGGAAGAATAATAATAATAATAAAGAAAAACAGGAAAACTATAGTGTGAATGCTTAACAGCATTCACACAATAATAATAATAATAATAAAGAAAAACAGGAAAACTATAGTGTGAATGCTTAACAGCATTCACACAACTAGAAAAAGCTGTTATTGCATAACAGCATGTGTGAATGCTGTCATGCTGAATGATTGAAATAAAATGCTGAAAAATGGCTGAAGATGGTTAAAAAAGGCTGAAATGTCTTTGTTGAAGAAATATTTATTAAGCTGAAGTGAAAAGTTGAAGGATTTAAAGCTCAAACTGGAGTTAAAAGGTGCTGAAAGGGTGAAAGGTTGAAGTGAAATGATTGCTGAAGATGGCTGAAAAGGGCTGAAATATGGTTGTTAAAGAAATATAAAGCTGAAATGAAGAGTTTAACAATTTAAAGCACAAATTTGTGTTTAAATGTAGTTAAAATGGTGTAAAGCTGAACTGAAATGTGCTTATGATAGTCAAACATGGCTGTAACTGGCTGAAGTGTGCTTGCTAAAGCATCCGCTGAAGTAATCATGAAGGTGAAGTAATTGGAAAAAACTAAAATGCTGAAAAGATGGCTGGAGATAGTGAAAGATAGCTGAAATGGGACTTTTGAAAAGTATTTATTAAGCTGAAGTGAGAAGTTGAAGGATGTAAAGCTCAAACTGGACTTTAAAGGTGCTGAAAGGATGAAAGGTTGAAGCGCAAACTGTGCTGCTGTCCGTGGTGCTGTCAGGAGGTGTGTGGACACCCACAACAGACTAATGAAAGCTCAAAGTGGAGTTAAAAGGTGCTGAAAGATTGCTGAAGATGGCTGAAAAATGGTTGTTGAAGAAGTATATATGAAGCTGAAATGAAGAGTTCAACCATTTAAAGCACAAATTGGTGTTTAAATGTAGTTAAAATGGTGGAAAGTTGAACTGAAATGTGCTTAAGATAGTGAAACATGGCTGAAAATGGCTGAAGTCTGCTTGCTGAAGCACCAGCCGAAGTAATCATGAAGCTGAAGTCAATAGTTAAAGGATTTACAGCTGAAAGTGAATATTAAAGGTGCTGAACTGGTTGAATGTAGAGCAAATGATTGTAAAAGGCAGAAAGAGCTGAAAAAGAGGTGAACTGGCAGCTGAAACACAGTCAATCATATAAGTGAGCAGCAAAGGACATGATGAGAGGACAGACAGAGGAGGAGAGATAGAGGAGGACATGTGGCCTCAAGGACAAGGAGGAGACAGGAGAAAGAGGACAGAGACATATGTGGACTCATTAGGAGGACAAAACCAGGTGAGAAATCCATAATCTGGATCAATAAGACTGAATGTATGAGGTCAAAGGTCAGCTGGCTCCTAACAGCTGAGAGCACTCAGTGAGTTGTCATGACAACAGCCCCTCACTTAACTGACAGGCACAGACTGGTAAAAGAGCAGAGCAGAACTGCCGAATCACTCTGCGCACCTCTCGAACTCCTCGCTCCTGACAGAAAACTTTAGGAGATATCCAAATAATTCTTTCACCGTGAGCGCCAGGAGGGTCTGAGGAAGGCAGGGATGTAATTTATTCATCCCTACTTTGAACAGAATTTAAATGGTGGCGAGTTAAAAACAGAGGAGAAATGCACTTTGACCCAGAATCCTGCCTCTGATTTGAATGGAAGGGTATAGGAGCAAAAGTTGACTTTTGCTCGCTTGGAGAGGCGTAACTCAAAATCTATAAGTCCCAGCTCTGTCGTGCTTGGTTCTATTCGAAGCCAACTTAAATTCCTCCGTTTTGATGTATAATGTATGTCTCTACGATGAAAATTGTAGGAGTTATGAGAATTTGTTTGAGTGGCGGAACAGGACTGAAAAGCTAGAGGGCGCTAGAGTGACAAGAGATTTTGTTGAAAATCAAGATTTTGATGATTTTTAAACTTCCATAAATCCAAAACCGTAAAACATATCGGCAAAAAAAGTCATTTTTAAATAGCCCAATCCATTGTGAGTTGTTTAAAGTTTGAATGGTGTTTCTAGCTGAAAGTATGTAAAAGTAGTAGGAGTTGAAAGAAGCGGAAGTTTTTGAATGAGCTGAAACGTTTTCCATTGATTTCAATGGCAAAATATTTTTGTTTAAAGTTAAATATTTTAAAAAGTATAAAAGTTATAAATACCAAAAGTCAGAGCAGGAATGTCCTGAACGAGCTGAACGTTTTGATACCAAAATTGTTGAAATAGCACAAAAAATGCGGAAGGAGGAAGGTGCCTAAAAACGGCGGAAGAATAATAATAATAACTAGAAAAAGCTGTTATTAGCATAACAGCAAGTGTGAATGCTGTCACGCTGAATGATTGGAATAAAATGCTTAAAAGATGGCTGAAGATGGTTAAAAAAGGCTGAAAATGTCTTTTTGAAAAGTATTTATTAAGCTGAAGTGAAAAGTTGAAGGATTTAAAGCTCAAACTGGAGTTAAAAGGTGCTGAAAGGGTGAAAGGTTGAAGTGAAATGATTGCTGAAGATGGCTGAAAAGGGCTGAAATGTGGTGTGGATGAAGAATATATGAAGCTTAAGTCAATAGTAGAAAGATTTAAAGTCAAACTGGTGTTTAAATGTAGTTAAAATGGTGGAAAGCTGAACTGAAATGTGCTTAAGATAGTTCAACATGGCTGAAAATGGCTGAAGTCTGGGTGTTGAAGCATCCGCTGAAGTAATCATGAAGGTGAAGTAATTGGAAAAAACTAAAATGCTGAAAAGATGGCTGGAGATAGTGAAAGATAGCTGAAATGGGACTTTTGAAAAGTATTTATTAAGCTGAAGTGAGAAGTTGAAGGATGTAAAGCTCAAACTGGACTTTAAAGGTGCTGAAAGGATGAAAGGTTGAAGCGCAAACTGTGCTGCTGTCCGTGGTGCTGTCAGGAGGTGTGTGGACACCCACAACAGACTAATGAAAGCTCAAAGTGGAGTTAAAAGGTGCTGAAAGATTGCTGAAGATGGCTGAAAAATGGTTGTTGAAGAAGTATATATGAAGCTGAAATGAAGAGTTCAACCATTTAAAGCACAAATTGGTGTTTAAATGTAGTTAAAATGGTGGAAAGTTGAACTGAAATGTGCTTAAGATAGTGAAACATGGCTGAAAATGGCTGAAGTCTGCTTGCTGAAGCACCAGCCGAAGTAATCATGAAGCTGAAGTCAATAGTTAAAGGATTTACAGCTGAAAGTGAATATTAAAGGTGCTGAACTGGTTGAATGTAGAGCAAATGATTGTAAAAGGCAGAAAGAGCTGAAAAAGAGGTGAATTGGCAGCTGAAACACAGTCAATCATATAAGTGAGCAGCAAAGGACATGATGAGAGGACAGACAGAGGAGGAGAGATAGAGGAGGACATGTGGCCTCAAGGACAAGGAGGAGACAGGAGAAGAGGACAGAGACATATGTGGACTCATTAGGAGGACAAAACCAGGTGAGAAATCCATAATCTGGATCAATAAGACTGAATGTATGAGGTCAAAGGTCAGCTGGCTCCTAACAGCTGAGAGCACTCAGTGAGTTGTCATGACAACAGCCCCTCACTTAACTGACAGGCACAGACTGGTAAAAGAGCAGAGCAGAACTGCCGAATCACTCTGCGCACCTCTCGAACTCCTCGCTCCTGACAGAAAACTTTAGGAGATATCCAAATAATTCTTTCACCGTGAGCGCCAGGAGGGTCTGAGGAAGGCAGGGATGTAATTTATTCATCCCTACTTTGAACAGAATTTAAATGGTGGCGAGTTAAAAACAGAGGAGAAATGCACTTTGACCCAGAATCCTGCCTCTGATTTGAATGGAAGGGTATAGGAGCAAAAGTTGACTTTTGCTCGCTTGGAGAGGCGTAACTCAAAATCTATAAGTCCCAGCTCTGTCGTGCTTGGTTCTATTCGAAGCCAACTTAAATTCCTCCGTTTTGATGTATAATGTATGTCTCTACGATGAAAATTGTAGGAGTTATGAGAATTTGTTTGAGTGGCGGAACAGGACTGAAAAGCTAGAGGGCGCTAGAGTGACAAGAGATTTTGTTGAAAATCAAGATTTTGATGATTTTTAAACTTCCATAAATCCAAAACCGTAAAACATATCGGCAAAAAAAGTCATTTTTAAATAGCCCAATCCATTGTGAGTTGTTTAAAGTTTGAATGGTGTTTCTAGCTGAAAGTATGTAAAAGTAGTAGGAGTTGAAAGAAGCGGAAGTTTTTGAATGAGCTGAAACGTTTTCCATTGATTTCAATGGCAAAATATTTTTGTTTAAAGTTAAATATTTTAAAAAGTATAAAAGTTATAAATACCAAAAGTCAGAGCAGGAATGTCCTGAACGAGCTGAACGTTTTGATACCAAAATTGTTGAAATAGCACAAAAAATGCGGAAGGAGGAAGGTGCCCAAAAACGGCGGAAGAATAATAATAATAACTAGAAAAAGCTGTTATTGCATAACAGCATGTGTGAATGCTGTCATGCTGAATGATTGAAATAAAATGCTGAAAAATGGCTGAAGATGGTTAAAAAAGGCTGAAATGTCTTTGTTGAAGAAATATTTATTAAGCTGAAGTGAAAAGTTGAAGGATTTAAAGCTCAAACTGGAGTTAAAAGGTGCTGAAAGGGTGAAAGGTTGAAGTGAAATGATTGCTGAAGATGGCTGAAAAGGGCTGAAATATGGTTGTTAAAGAAATATAAAGCTGAAATGAAGAGTTTAACAATTTAAAGCACAAATTGGTGTTTAAATGTAGTTAAAATGGTGTAAAGCTGAACTGAAATGTGCTTATGATAGTCAAACATGGCTGTAACTGGCTGAAGTGTGCTTGCTAAAGCATCCGCTGAAGTAATCATGGAGGTGAAGTAATTGGAAAAAACTAAAATGCTGAAAAGATGGCTGGAGATAGTGAAAGATAGCTGAAATGGGACTTTTGAAAAGTATTTATTAAGCTGAAGTGAGAAGTTGAAGGATGTAAAGCTCAAACTGGACTTTAAAGGTGCTGAAAGGATGAAAGGTTGAAGCGCAAACTGTGCTGCTGTCCGTGGTGCTGTCAGGAGGTGTGTGGACACCCACAACAGACTAATGAAAGCTCAAAGTGGAGTTAAAAGGTGCTGAAAGATTGCTGAAGATGGCTGAAAAATGGTTGTTGAAGAAGTATATATGAAGCTGAAATGAAGAGTTCAACCATTTAAAGCACAAATTGGTGTTTAAATGTAGTTAAAATGGTGGAAAGTTGAACTGAAATGTGCTTAAGATAGTGAAACATGGCTGAAAATGGCTGAAGTCTGCTTGCTGAAGCACCAGCCGAAGTAATCATGAAGCTGAAGTCAATAGTTAAAGGATTTACAGCTGAAAGTGAATATTAAAGGTGCTGAACTGGTTGAATGTAGAGCAAATGATTGTAAAAGGCAGAAAGAGCTGAAAAAGAGGTGAATTGGCAGCTGAAACACAGTCAATCATATAAGTGAGCAGCAAAGGACATGATGAGAGGACAGACAGAGGAGGAGAGATAGAGGAGGACATGTGGCCTCAAGGACAAGGAGGAGACAGGAGAAAAGGACAGAGACATATGTGGACTCATTAGGAGGACAAAACCAGGTGAGAAATCCATAATCTGGATCAATAAGACTGAATGTATGAGGTCAAAGGTCAGCTGGCTCCTAACAGCTGAGAGCACTCAGTGAGTTGTCATGACAACAGCCCCTCACTTAACTGACAGGCACAGACTGGTAAAAGAGCAGAGCAGAACTGCCGAATCACTCTGCGCACCTCTCGAACTCCTCGCTCCTGACAGAAAACTTTAGGAGATATCCAAATAATTCTTTCACCGTGAGCGCCAGGAGGGTCTGAGGAAGGCAGGGATGTAATTTATTCATCCCTACTTTGAACAGAATTTAAATGGTGGCGAGTTAAAAACAGAGGAGAAATGCACTTTGACCCAGAATCCTGCCTCTGATTTGAATGGAAGGGTATAGGAGCAAAAGTTGACTTTTGCTCGCTTGGAGAGGCGTAACTCAAAATCTATAAGTCCCAGCTCTGTCGTGCTTGGTTCTATTCGAAGCCAACTTAAATTCCTCCGTTTTGATGTATAATGTATGTCTCTACGATGAAAATTGTAGGAGTTATGAGAATTTGTTTGAGTGGCGGAACAGACTGAAAAGCTAGAGGGCGCTAGAGTGACAAGAGATTTTGTTGAAAATCAAGATTTTGATGATTTTTAAACTTCCATAAATCCAAAACCGTAAAACATATCGGCAAAAAAAGTCATTTTTAAATAGCCCAATCCATTGTGAGTTGTTTAAAGTTTGAATGGTGTTTCTAGCTGAAAGTATGTAAAAGTAGTAGGAGTTGAAAGAAGCGGAAGTTTTTGAATGAGCTGAAACGTTTTCCATTGATTTCAATGGCAAAATATTTTTGTTTAAAGTTAAATATTTTAAAAAGTATAAAAGTTATAAATACCAAAAGTCAGAGCAGGAATGTCCTGAACGAGCTGAACGTTTTGATACCAAAATTGTTGAAATAGCACAAAAAATGCGGAAGGAGGAAGGTGCCCAAAAACGGCGGAAGAATAATAATAATAATAATAAAGAAAAACAGGAAAACTATAGTGTGAATGCTTAACAGCATTCACACAACTAGAAAAAGCTGTTATTGCATAACAGCATGTGTGAATGCTGTCATGCTGAATGATTGAAATAAAATGCTTAAAAGATGGCTGAAGATGGTTAAAAAAGGCTAAAATGTCTTTTTTGAAGAAGTATTTATTAAGCTGAAGTGAAAAGTTGAAGGATTTAAAGCCCAAACTGGAGTTAAAAGGTGGTGAAAGGCTGAAAGGTTGAAGTGAAATGTGCTTAAGATTGCTGAAGATGGCTGAAAAGGGCTGAAATGTGGTGTGGATGAAGAATATATGAAGCTTAAGTCAATAGTAGAAAGATTTTAAAGTCAAACTGGTGTTTAAATGTAGTTAAAATGGTGAAAAGCTGAACTGAAATGTGCTTAAGATAGTTCAACATGGCTGAAAATGGCTGAAGTCTGGGTGTTGAAGCCTCAGCTGAAGTAATCATGAAGCTGAAGCTACATAGTTAAAGTATTTAAAGCTGAATGATTGTACTGAAATGCTTAAAAGATGGCTGAAGATAGTGAAAGATAGCTGAAATGTGACTTTTGAAAAAGTATTTATTAAGCTGAAGTGAAAAGTTGAAGGACTTTAAAGGTGCTGAAAGGATGAAAGGTTGAAGCGCAAACTGTGCTGCTGTCCGTGGTGCTGTCAGGAGGTGTGTGGACACCCACAACAGACTAATGAAAGCTCAAAGTGGAGTTAAAAGGTGCTGAAAGATTGCTGAAGATGGCTGAAAAATGGTTGTTGAAGAAGTATATATGAAGCTGAAATGAAGAGTTCAACCATTTAAAGCACAAATTGGTGTTTAAATGTAGTTAAAATGGTGGAAAGTTGAACTGAAATGTGCTTAAGATAGTGAAACATGGCTGAAAATGGCTGAAGTCTGCTTGCTGAAGCACCAGCCGAAGTAATCATGAAGCTGAAGTCAATAGTTAAAGGATTTACAGCTGAAAGTGAATATTAAAGGTGCTGAACTGGTTGAATGTAGAGCAAATGATTGTAAAAGGCAGAAAGAGCTGAAAAAGAGGTGAATTGGCAGCTGAAACACAGTCAATCATATAAGTGAGCAGCAAAGGACATGATGAGAGGACAGACAGAGGAGGAGAGATAGAGGAGGACATGTGGCCTCAAGGACAAGGAGGAGACAGGAGAAAAGGACAGAGACATATGTGGACTCATTAGGAGGACAAAACCAGGTGAGAAATCCATAATCTGGATCAATAAGACTGAATGTATGAGGTCAAAGGTCAGCTGGCTCCTAACAGCTGAGAGCACTCAGTGAGTTGTCATGACAACAGCCCCTCACTTAACTGACAGGCACAGACTGGTAAAAGAGCAGAGCAGAACTGCCGAATCACTCTGCGCACCTCTCGAACTCCTCGCTCCTGACAGAAAACTTTAGGAGATATCCAAATAATTCTTTCACCGTGAGCGCCAGGAGGGTCTGAGGAAGGCAGGGATGTAATTTATTCATCCCTACTTTGAACAGAATTTAAATGGTGGCGAGTTAAAAACAGAGGAGAAATGCACTTTGACCCAGAATCCTGCCTCTGATTTGAATGGAAGGGTATAGGAGCAAAAGTTGACTTTTGCTCGCTTGGAGAGGCGTAACTCAAAATCTATAAGTCCCAGCTCTGTCGTGCTTGGTTCTATTCGAAGCCAACTTAAATTCCTCCGTTTTGATGTATAATGTATGTCTCTACGATGAAAATTGTAGGAGTTATGAGAATTTGTTTGAGTGGCGGAACAGACTGAAAAGCTAGAGGGCGCTAGAGTGACAAGAGATTTTGTTGAAAATCAAGATTTTGATGATTTTTAAACTTCCATAAATCCAAAACCGTAAAACATATCGGCAAAAAAAGTCATTTTTAAATAGCCCAATCCATTGTGAGTTGTTTAAAGTTTGAATGGTGTTTCTAGCTGAAAGTATGTAAAAGTAGTAGGAGTTGAAAGAAGCGGAAGTTTTTGAATGAGCTGAAACGTTTTCCATTGATTTCAATGGCAAAATATTTTTGTTTAAAGTTAAATATTTTAAAAAGTATAAAAGTTATAAATACCAAAAGTCAGAGCAGGAATGTCCTGAACGAGCTGAACGTTTTGATACCAAAATTGTTGAAATAGCACAAAAAATGCGGAAGGAGGAAGGTGCCCAAAAACGGCGGAAGAATAATAATAATAATAATAATAAAGAAAAACAGGAAAACTATAGTGTGAATGCTTAACAGCATTCACACAACTAGAAAAAGCTGTTATTAGCATAACAGCAAGTGTGAATGCTGTCACGCTGAACGGTCGGACTGAAATGCTCAAAGATAGTTAAAGAAGGTTAAAAAAGGCTGAAATGTCTTTTTTGAAGAAGTATTTATTAAGCTGAAGTGAAAAGTTGAAGGATTGAAAGCTCAAAGTGGAGGTAAAAGGTGCTGAAAGATTGCTGAAGATGGCTGAAAATGGTTGTTGAAGAAGTATATATGAAGCTGAAATGAAGAGTTCAACCATTTAAAGCACAAATTGGTGTTTAAATGTAGTTAAAATGGTGGAAAGTTGAACTGAAATGTGCTTAAGATAGTGAAACATGGCTGAAAATGGCTGAAGTCTGCTTGCTGAAGCACCAGCCGAAGTAATCATGAAGCTGAAGTCAATAGTTAAAGGATTTACAGCTGAAAGTGAATATTAAAGGTGCTGAACTGGTTGAATGTAGAGCAAATGATTGTAAAAGGCAGAAAGAGCTGAAAAAGAGGTGAATTGGCAGCTGAAACACAGTCAATCATATAAGTGAGCAGCAAAGGACATGATGAGAGGACAGACAGAGGAGGAGAGATAGAGGAGGACATGTGGCCTCAAGGACAAGGAGGAGACAGGAGAAAAGGACAGAGACATATGTGGACTCATTAGGAGGACAAAACCAGGTGAGAAATCCATAATCTGGATCAATAAGACTGAATGTATGAGGTCAAAGGTCAGCTGGCTCCTAACAGCTGAGAGCACTCAGTGAGTTGTCATGACAACAGCCCCTCACTTAACTGACAGGCACAGACTGGTAAAAGAGCAGAGCAGAACTGCCGAATCACTCTGCGCACCTCTCGAACTCCTCGCTCCTGACAGAAAACTTTAGGAGATATCCAAATAATTCTTTCACCGTGAGCGCCAGGAGGGTCTGAGGAAGGCAGGGATGTAATTTATTCATCCCTACTTTGAACAGAATTTAAATGGTGGCGAGTTAAAAACAGAGGAGAAATGCACTTTGACCCAGAATCCTGCCTCTGATTTGAATGGAAGGGTATAGGAGCAAAAGTTGACTTTTGCTCGCTTGGAGAGGCGTAACTCAAAATCTATAAGTCCCAGCTCTGTCGTGCTTGGTTCTATTCGAAGCCAACTTAAATTCCTCCGTTTTGATGTATAATGTATGTCTCTACGATGAAAATTGTAGGAGTTATGAGAATTTGTTTGAGTGGCGGAACAGACTGAAAAGCTAGAGGGCGCTAGAGTGACAAGAGATTTTGTTGAAAATCAAGATTTTGATGATTTTTAAACTTCCATAAATCCAAAACCGTAAAACATATCGGCAAAAAAAGTCATTTTTAAATAGCCCAATCCATTGTGAGTTGTTTAAAGTTTGAATGGTGTTTCTAGCTGAAAGTATGTAAAAGTAGTAGGAGTTGAAAGAAGCGGAAGTTTTTGAATGAGCTGAAACGTTTTCCATTGATTTCAATGGCAAAATATTTTTGTTTAAAGTTAAATATTTTAAAAAGTATAAAAGTTATAAATACCAAAAGTCAGAGCAGGAATGTCCTGAACGAGCTGAACGTTTTGATACCAAAATTGTTGAAATAGCACAAAAAATGCGGAAGGAGGAAGGTGCCCAAAAACGGCGGAAGAATAATAATAATAATTAAAGCCGCAAGCGGCATCCATCGGGTCCGAGCTGCCTGGACCCCGCCACCCGATGTCGCCATGACAACAGGTGGTGTAATGCGTGAAGAACCCAACCTGTATGAATCCTGTCAATTTTGGTGCAGTTCCCATGTATTCCTATGGAGATATGAGCAAACCGTGTTTAATGGCGAGGAGGCTTTTTCCGTCGGTTGCCACGGTTACAGGCTTTTTCCTATTAGAAAGATTTGAGGAGCGTCTGGTCCCCAACTTGTCAGGAAGCTTCCCACCAAGTTTGGAGTCAGTCGCACGAATTCCCTCAGACTAGTTTGTTCAAATGGCAGAGAAAACCAAGATGGGGGTCACCCAGTTGCCATGGCAACAGGTGTTCGATTGAGTTCTTTGCTGGACTTGGGGTGTCACACGTATGAATACTGTCAAGTTTGGTGCAGATCGCACGCATTTCTATGGAGATATGAGCAAACCGTGTTTCATGGCGAGGTCATTTTCCATCGGTTGCCACGGTAACACGCTTTCTGCTATTAGAAAGATTTGAGGAGCGTTTGGTCCCCAACTTGTCAGGAAGCTTCCCACCAAGTTTGGAGTCAGTCGCACGAATCCCCTCAGACTAGTTCGCTCAAATGGCAGAGAAAACCAAGATGGCGGTCACCCAGTTGCCATGGCAACAGGTGTTCGATTGACTTCTTTGCTGGACTTGGGGTGTCACAAGTATGAATCCTATCAAGTTTGGTGCAGATCCCACGTATTTCTATGGAGATATGAGCAAACCGTGTTTCATGGCGAGAAGGCGTTTTTCCGTCGGTTGCCACGGTAACACGCTTTCTGCTATTAGAAAGATTTGAGGAGCGTTTGGTCCCCAACTTGTCAGGAAGCTTCCCACCAAGTTTGGAGTGAATCGCACGAATCCCCTCAGACTAGTTCGTTCAAATACGATGTGTGTAAAGTGCAAAAACTGGCAAAAAAATGGCCGTACACGCCAAGATGGCGGGCACCCTGTTGCCATGGCAACAGATGTTCTATTGAGTTTTTTGGTCGACTCAGGGTGTTACACGTGTGTGCCGAGTTTCGTGTTCCTACGTCGAAGTAGACGTTCGGGACCCCATTCATGTGGTGATTTTAGGTGAGTCTAGGTGGCGCTGTTGAGCCGATTTTGCATTGAAGTCAATGCGGACTTTAGAATATGAAATTTTTCACCGGGCTTGATGTGTGTGCCAAATTTCACAACTTTTCATGGGTGTTTAGGGGGTGATATTTAGGCTCAAAATGCTTAGAAGGAGAAGGAGAACAATAATAAACATTTCAGGAACAATAGGGCCTTGCCATACTTTGTATGGCTCGGACCCTAATTAAAGCCGCAAGCGGCATCCATCGGGTCCGAGCGTCCTGGACCCCGCCACCCGTCTCATACACCTGTTCCTAGCATGGTAGGTAGCCTGGTAACATGGTAGGTGACATGGTAAAACACGTAGCTGAGAATCTGAAACGTTGAAATACCTAGTTAGGATTTTTTGCTTGCATGCTAATTCTGCTAGCTAACATGCTATGTTGCCATGACAACAGGTGGTGTAATGCGTTAGGGACCCAACAAGTATGAATCCTGTCAAGTTTGGTGCAGATCCCACGTATTGTTATGGAGATATAAGCAAAGCATGTTTCCTGGCGAGAAGGCTTTTTCCGTCGGTTGCCACGGTTACAGGCTTTCTCCTATTAGAAAGATTTGAATAGCGTTTGGTCCCCAACTTGTCAGTAACGTTCCCACCAAGTTTGGAGTCAGTCGCACGAATCCCCCCCAGACTAGTTCGTTCAAATGGCAGTGAAATCCAAGATGGCGGCCACCCCGTTGCCATGGCAACAGGTGTTCGATTGACTTCTTTGCTGGACTTGGGGTGTCACAAGTATGAATCCTGTCAAGTTTGGTGCAGATCCCATGTATTCCTATGGAGATATAAGCAAACCGTGTTTCATGGCGAGGGCATTTTTCCGTCGGTTGCCACGGTTACACGCTTTTTCCTATTAGAAAGATTTGAGGAGCGTTTGGTCCCCAACTTATTAGGAAGCTTCCCACCAAGTTTGGAGTCAGTGGCACGAATCCCCTCAGACTAGTTTGTTAAAATGTGAGTGAAATCCAAGATGGCGGGCAGTCCGTTGCCATGGCAACAGGTGTTTGATTGACTTCTTTGCTGGACTTGGGGTGTGACACGTATGAATACTGTGAACTTTGGTGCAGATCCCATCTATTTCTGTGGAGATATGAGCAAACCGTGTTTAATGGCGAGGTCTTTTTCCATCGGTTGCCACGGTAACACGCTTTCTGCTATTAGAAAGATTTGAGGAGCGTTTGGTCCCCAACTTGTCAGGAAGGTCCCCACCGAGTTTGGAGTCGGTCGGACCATTCCCCTCAGACTAGTTCGTTCAAATGGCAGTGAAATCCAAGATGGCGGGCGACCCGTTGCCATGGTAAGAGGTGTTTGATTGACTTCTTTGCTGGATTTGGGGTGTCACACGTATGAATACTGTCAAGTTTGGTGGAGATCCCATCTATTTCTATGGAGATATAAGCAAACCGTGTTTCATGGCGAGAAGGTGTTTTTCTGTCGCTTGCCACGGTAACACGCTTTCTGCTATTAGAAAGATTTGAGGAGCGTTTGGTCCCCAACTTGTCAGGAAGCTTCCCACCAAGTTTGGAGTGAATCGCACGAATCCCCTCAGACTAGTTCGTTCAAATACGATGTGTGTAAAGTGCAAAAAATGGCAAAAAAATGGCCGTACACGCCAAGATGGCGGGCACCCTGTTGCCATGGCAACAGATGTTCTATTGAGTTTT
Organism: Melanotaenia boesemani; assembly: GCF_017639745.1. Taxonomy (NCBI): domain Eukaryota; kingdom Metazoa; phylum Chordata; class Actinopteri; order Atheriniformes; family Melanotaeniidae; genus Melanotaenia; species Melanotaenia boesemani. The sequence continues at coordinate 9,506,934 of NC_055683.1, read as the reverse complement.
TGGTCGACTCAGGGTGTTACACGTGTGTGCCGAGTTTCGTGTTCCTACGTCGAAGTAGACGTTCGGGACCCCATTCATGTGGTGATTTTTGGTGAGTCTAGGTGGCGCTGTTGAGCCGATTTTGCATTGAAGTCAATGCGGACTTTAGAATATGAAATTTTTCACCGGGCTTGATGTGTGTGCCAAATTTCACAACTTTTCATGGGTGTTTAGGGGGTGATATTTAGGCTCAAAATGCTTAGAAGGAGAAGGAGAACAATAATAAACATTTCAGGAACAATAGGGCCTTGCCATACTTTGTATGGCTCGGACCCTAACTAGAAAAAGCTGTTATTAGCATAACAGCAAGTGTGAATGCTGTCACGCTGAACGGTCGGACTGAAATGCTCAAAGATAGTTAAAGAAGGTTAAAAAAGGCTGAAATGTCTTTTTTGAAGAAGTATTTATTAAGCTGAAGTGAAAAGTTGAAGGATTGAAAGCTCAAAGTGGAGGTAAAAGGTGCTGAAAGATTGCTGAAGATGGCTGAAAATGGTTGTTGAAGAAGTATATATGAAGCTGAAATGAAGAGTTCAACCATTTAAAGCACAAATTGGTGTTTAAATGTAGTTAAAATGGTGGAAAGTTGAACTGAAATGTGCTTAAGATAGTGAAACATGGCTGAAAATGGCTGAAGTCTGCTTGCTGAAGCACCAGCCGAAGTAATCATGAAGCTGAAGTCAATAGTTAAAGGATTTACAGCTGAAAGTGAATATTAAAGGTGCTGAACTGGTTGAATGTAGAGCAAATGATTGTAAAAGGCAGAAAGAGCTGAAAAAGAGGTGAATTGGCAGCTGAAACACAGTCAATCATATAAGTGAGCAGCAAAGGACATGATGAGAGGACAGACAGAGGAGGAGAGATAGAGGAGGACATGTGGCCTCAAGGACAAGGAGGAGACAGGAGAAGAGGACAGAGACATATGTGGACTCATTAGGAGGACAAAACCAGGTGAGAAATCCATAATCTGGATCAATAAGACTGAATGTATGAGGTCAAAGGTCAGCTGGCTCCTAACAGCTGAGAGCACTCAGTGAGTTGTCATGACAACAGCCCCTCACTTAACTGACAGGCACAGACTGGGAAAAGAGCAGAACTTCCGAATCACTCTGCGCACCGCTCGAACTCCTCGCTCCTGACAGAAAACTTTAGGAGATATCCAAATAATTCTTTCACCGTGAGCGCCAGGAGGGTCTGAGGAAGGCAGGGATGTAATTTATTCATCCCTACTTTGAACAGAATTTAAATGGTGGCGAGTTAAAAACAGAGGAGAAATGCACTTTGACCCAGAATCCTGCCTCTGATTTGAATGGAAGGGTATAGGAGCAAAAGTTGACTTTTGCTCGCTTGGAGAGGCGTAACTCAAAATCTATAAGTCCCAGCTCTGTCGTGCTTGGTTCTATTCGAAGCCAACTTAAATTCCTCCGTTTTGATGTATAATGTATGTCTCTACGATGAAAATTGTAGGAGTTATGAGAATTTGTTTGAGTGGCGGAACAGGCTGAAAAGCTAGAGGGCGCTAGAGTGACAAGAGATTTTGTTGAAAATCAAGATTTTGATGATTTTTAAACTTCCATAAATCCAAAACCGTAAAACATATCGGCAAAAAAAGTCATTTTTAAATAGCCCAATCCATTGTGAGTTGTTTAAAGTTTGAATGGTGTTTCTAGCTGAAAGTATGTAAAAGTAGTAGGAGTTGAAAGAAGCAGAAGTTTTTGAATGAGCTGAAACGTTTTCCATTGATTTCAATGGCAAAATATTTTTGTTTAAAGTTAAATATTTTAAAAAGTATAAAAGTTATAAATACCAAAAGTCAGAGCAGGAATGTCCTGAACGAGCTGAACGTTTTGATACCAAAATTGTTGAAATAGCACAAAAAATGCGGAAGGAGGAAGGTGCCCAAAAACGGCGGAAGAATAATAATAATAACTAGAAAAAGCTGTTATTGCATAACAGCATGTGTGAATGCTGTCATGCTGAATGATTGAAATAAAATGCTGAAAAATGGCTGAAGATGGTTAAAAAAGGCTGAAATGTCTTTGTTGAAGAAATATTTATTAAGCTGAAGTGAGAAGTTGAAGGATGTAAAGCTCAAACTGGACTTGAAAGGTGCTGAAAGGGTGAAAGGTTGAAGCGCAAACTGTGCTGCTGTCCGTGGTGCTGTCAGGAGGTGTGTGGACACCCACAACAGACTAATAATTTTCCTGTCAATGGTGCTGAAGGAAACAACAGATCGGACAGACAGAGTGCTTGAAATGTGGTTGTTAAAGATTGTTTTGATATATTTCAAATGAAGTTATACTTGAACTATATGATTCTCAGTTTTAAGGGTCTGAAGTGGTGAAAAGTGGAATAAATGATTTTAAAAAGCAAAAGAAAAGCTGACACTGGTGAGAAAATGTGATGAAATGATGGAAAGTTTAACTTAAATGTGCTTAATATAGTTGAAGAGGTTTGAAGACAGGTGAAATCTGCTGGTTGACAAAGTATTTATGCAGCTGAAGTTAACACTATTAGTCTTTAAAGTTCAAAACTTGAAACCTTCTGCTGAAGTCTTAGCATAAATAGTAATTAAGTTTAATTCAATAGGAGAATAATCTCAAACTCAGTCTGACAATATTCAAAATGTGCATTTTTATTATTCTTTCTACAAAGCAGATCTGTGGTGTTTGTATAAGTAGAAGTTAGACATTTTTAATCTAGGAAGCCATAGATTACATTGAAACTTAATAATCTGTAAATGTAGTAACATGAATGACAATTTAAAAAATAAATGTGGCAGCAATTAATTTTATAACTATGGAACAAATTAGAGAAATAGATTAACCAGAGTTTGATAACATTTCAGATTGAATAAATATGACACATAAAAGTGATATCACTATTAGAAAAAAATAGCCATTTTAACAAAGAAAGCAGAACATCTGCAATGACAGCACAGATTTAAAACATTTTCTCCAAGAAAATGTGGCAATATCCAAAGCAAATATAATTTATATTAACATTATGACTGAAACATTCACAAGTACAATACAGTTTAACAGATATATTAAAAAATGTAAATAAAATATTAGGAGAATCTAACTAAACAAAACAAACAAACAAAAAAACAACAACAAAAAAAAGAGAATTCTCCACCCTACAGAAAGCACTGGCTTTGTTTGATAAACGTAATCATATTAAATGCCAGCAGTTATATGGAATAATACATTTGAAAATCAAAAAGCTATTAATAGCACACACTCAAACAAACATCACCCTTTGTTGGGCATTAATAGTAATTAAAAAAATACATATCACAGTTTAAATGGATATGTGGAGCCACATCCCATCAGACTTTTCTTTTGTGCTTCGATGTGGGTACACAGTCTTTCATAGACCCAGCCCCACTCCAGATAATCATATTAAAAGCGTAATTTATGTACATATAACCAGAATTACCCCAGGTTGAACGTAAAACTACAGGAAGACTCACATCTCTGGATGTGGCCTGTGTGACCTCCTCATTAGTTGTGGGCATTTCAGAAGCACTTTGAACACCCTGAGGATCATTGTCAATATATTTGGTCACATTATATTCTTTATATGATGTTTGTCTCTAACTGGGGTCTATATTAGTCCAGGTTAAGTGTATATATGTGTTTTCTACCTACATACCAGCAGATACCCCACACTTGAGCAGGACTCACACAAACATGTTCCAGGCTTTGCTAGCTTGGCCGTCTCTTCAGCTTCAACACTGTGATGCTGTGGTTGTTAACTGAATTGTGGACCTGCTATTAGCTGCATTTGCAGTCTTTATGGTGGAAAATGCCAAGTTTTGAAATGGCATTGCAAAGTCCTATTTCACTTAGGCAATTTATTATTGTTAAGGCCTAAATATTAGGCACAGTCAGCATCCAAAGATTAACATATGTATGTGTGAGTCCCGCTGGATGCTTTCTATAAATAATCAGTATAATTACTGTACTGTAATAATCATTTCTAATGATAATTATAAACATATCTGTTATTCTTATAATATACAATAATAGCAACTGACACAAAATACTGTAAATATGTATATACACATACCCATACAGACACATTCATGTAAATATATACATATTATATATTCCATATGATTATATGGAATATGGACAATTGTTCACACCCCAACACACTCTGAAGATAAACAGAGTGTCTTCGGGTGGGTGGGCAGTCAAAGGAACCAAAGAGAAGGCTAACAGAACAAAGAAAACTAAAACCTTTACAACATTATAATTTATTATCAGGGAAATAATCTATTTTTAATTTAATAGAATTCACTTGGCAATTATGAACCTATAATTTATATTAAAAATTTGTTTTTTCAAATAATTTTTTTATTATAATTGTCAGTTATTGTGATTCTTTCATTACTGTTATCACTGCAAAACTAATTATTTAACTATAAATAATATGAAACTGTACTATAAAATATAGTCTTTACAAAGATGGATGGTGTGAGCTGAGTTCAGTTCTGTTGTGTGTTGGTGCAGACCAGAGAGTCTGAGAACATGTTGTCACAGTGAAGATGTACGGTGTGATCACCATGGGATGGTTTCCTTTTCCAGAGGCTGATCATCTGCTGCCTCCATGGACCAGTGCAGTCTCTGCTGCACACAGGAAGGTTGAGTCTTACTGAGAAGGCCTTTTGCTACACAGATAAGAGGAAGTTAGTCCAGAAATGTTGACTGGTCCTCAGCAACGTTTCCCTGCAGCAACATGGCTGGTCTCTGACTCAAGAGTCAGCACAGGTTACTCTTTGATGGTGTCGTGCAGGCATGAACATGGAACTGGTCCTGAGGAAAAGAAATGGATAAACACATTTTGTTATTAACTCAATTTTTCTAAGACCACCAGCTGAAAGCCTGCATAACACATGATAATGAAATACCTTAAATGTGCTGCAGGTCCAGTCTTCTCCTGGCCAGTGCAGTTTCACACCCAGATGCTTTGGGAGTGTTGATGACAGTATTCTGATGAGGATCGATGGTGAAAAGAAAGACTCACAGCAGAGGAAGAGCTGATAAACAGAAAGCAAATGTTCTTTAGATGCTGTAATCTGCAACATGGATGAATATATATTAATTACAATAATAATGAATAATTTCATTACCTTTTCTTCTACTGTGAGGAACCCAGGTCACTGGCAGGAGGAGGAGGAGTCTCTTAGTCCCGTGAAGTCTTGCTTCCTCTGTTGTTGGTGTGCAGCATGGCAGCATGATGTCAATAATCTTTCTTAGGCCCAGTCAGGCGGTCAGGTGAAGCTTCACAGGTGACATTTCATCACCTACTTGAAGAAAGACTGGGATGGCAGCATGTAGAAGACTTCTCTGTGTGGTCCAGCAGTGGTGTCTCTTGTTTGCACCAATAGTTCATGAAGATGATGTAGAAGTGTGATGGTGTAGATCTGCTGCAGATGGTTGTGCTGGATGAAGTTGTCACAGAGGACACAGGAGAACATGTCTCCTGTCTGGAGTACACACGTCTAAAAAAGGAATTTCTAAACAAAAACATCTTTTCTGCCGGTAAAAACATCCTCGTGTCAAAGATTTGGCCATTCAGCTCTAAGTACACACAGATAGTGCAATGAAACTGTGAATAGCTGAATAAATCAGTGATGGTTCCTTTGACTGCCCACCCCACCCCCAACCCACCATGCCCTGCACCCTGTGGGTATCAGCTGGTATATCAATACACCAGGAAGCTCATGCTTTCTGGTGTATTGATGTAGTTATTTTGAACAGCTTTAGTACAGCTGCTGGATGTATACAAACCAGCAGCTGTACTGCATGGTAAGCCTTCTGGATGCTGCAAACAGTTGCTGGTATGTCCAAAACCAGCAACTGTGCTGCAGTTGCTGCAGTACAGCTGCTTACCATGAGGTGCAGCGGCTGGTTTGTACAAAACCAGCCGCTGCACTTCATGGGAATTCTTCTGCATCCAGAAGGCTTACCATGTTTGGCCTGTGCATTTACCAACCCAAACCCAACCCACCCAGGTAAATGCACAGGCCAAAAATCTATTTCCATAATTATTTTCTACCATTAATTCTCTATCCATAAAGGTTCTGTACCATTAATTCTCTATCCATCAAATTTCTGTATCATTATTTCTGTTTCCATAAATATTCTGTATCATTATTTCTGTTTCTATAAATATTCTGTATCATTATTTCTGTTTCTATAAATATTCTGTATCATTATTTCTGTTTCCATAAATATTCTGTATCATTATTTCTGTTCCCATAATTTCTCTGTACCATGATTTCTTCATGATTTATTAAATTTTTGCACACTTTTCACTGATCTGTACACCAAAATACAAAGTAAAGTGTTTTTCAAATGAACGTCCTCTTTAAAACTCACCACACATGTTCATGGGTCACTGGTGGAAAGGATGCAGAACACCGGGGTTATGGTAGCTCCAGTACGTCCTCATCACACCAGAATGGAGACACTGCTGACGCTGGGATATAAATACAAGATCTAGTAGTGTGTTCTTGTCTGTGGTGGCAGATGTGATCAGCTGTGTATAACCTTTAGACTGGAACAGCTCCAAAATGGGTTTGGGAGAAGTGGGTACCTGATTCTCGTTAAAGTCGCCGCAAACAATTACAGGGTGACAGTCCATCATCTCCAGTGCATCCAGAAGGCTTACCATGTTTTCCAGGAAGCGCCTCAAACTGTAGCTGGGGGGTCTGTACACCGCTGCGATCAGTGCCTGGACTGGAGCCTCAACCTTCAGAACTACAAACTCAAGATCAGTCACATTATGCAAATACTGTTTCTCATGCACCTGAATGTGGTTTCGCACATAAACAGCAACTCCACCACCACATCTGCTGGCCATCTGCGGAAGGTTTGTGTACGACACGTGTCTGTTACGCTTGTACAAGGTGAATCCATCCAGCTGAAGAGTGTCTGCAACAAAGGAGCCCTGCAGGTGAGATTCGGTTAGACACAGTACATCGGCCAGACACAGTTCATGATGTCTCTTGATGTCATCGATGTGAGAAGGCAGTCCCTCTGTGTTGTGATGGACGACGGTCAGAGTGTCAGGCCTGCTTACGGTTTCTCTCAGAGGAAGAAGAGGCATCATGTCATCCACACTGGCTTGTCTCATGGTCTGGATGGCTGCAGTAACTTCAGGGTTGGCGTAGATTTTCTTCTCATCCAAGTCCAACAGATACAGTCCGCTGAGAGAAGTCACCCTGCTTAGAGCCACATAAGCCATGCCTGCTTCAAAGATCTTCTTCAAGGAAACTACAGCTGCATGTGTCGTTAAGCCTTGAGTTTTATGCACGGTACAAGAAAAGGCCAGCTTTACGGGGAACTGTCTACGTACCACTCCTTTCTGTTTCACAGTATCCTCTGCTCTCTCCACGTAAACCAGATCGTCAGATCCTGCAGGTCCACTACGTCTTCCAGCTGTTTGACTGTCCATTCTCAGCCCAAGCTTTGTGATGCGTTGATTCGTCTCAGAAGTAATCACCTTCATCAGAGTACCAAAGGCACCATTCACCAATCCTTTCTGTATGTCGATGTTTCTGGTGAGCATGACACGAGCTCCTTCCGCAAGTTTCAAGGTGTCAGGTAAATCATTGCGTCCTCCTTTGCTGGGTTTGTCTTGCCGTGTCATTCTTTCTGATCGAGAATCTTTCTGGAAGTCGTCTGCATCAATAGTGATGATGTCAGAAAATAACCGAGACAGCGTTGCTGAGTTGTGATCTTCAACCAACTTATTTGTGGGGAAAATGTGCAGAACATCGGTGGAACAAAGTTCTGGTTTTGTGATGGCTTGTGTCAGCAATTCTCTGTCAGACTCAGACAGTTCCTCATCTTTCTCCTTCACTCGAATCCTGTTCAGCATTTCTGCAAAGGCAACATCATCTTTCTGACGCATGATCTCAGTCAGGGTGATCATCTGAAAATGTTCCTGCCATAGGTCAATCTCAGATGGGTCGTGCACACAGAGAGGTTTAGACTGTCGTACTGGTGGCAGCTGATAAAAATCTCCAACAGCTAGGACTGACATTCCTCCAAAAGGTCTGTTATTACCCTTGATCTGTTTCAGTCTGGCATCCACATAGGCGAAAAGCTGCTTGGAAACCATAGAAATCTCATCAATGATAATGATCTCAGCATTGTACAGTTCAGCTCTGACTTCATCCAGTTTATTGCCAAGTCCTTGAATGGGAGGTTTTAAACTGCGAGGCAAGCGGAGGAGAGAATGCAACGTTGTTCCACCAATCCCGAAAGCTGCAGTTCCCGTAAATGCAGTGAGAAAAACAGTAGGGCTCGATATGTCGGCTTCCTCTGCATGTCTTGGCAGTCTGCTCAGTATCTTTGATGCTTCTGAGTGAATGCATTTAATCAGATGTGACTTTCCTGTTCCTGCACCACCGTTTACATAGAAGAAAAATGGCTCTTGATTGACAGAACAGACACGTTTGATGCACCAGTCTCTGATTGCATAGAACACACAGGCCTGCTTCTGGTTCAGGTTCTGATACATTTGTCTGAGAACAGTTGGATCAATGGCAGGGGCTTGTCTGATTGCACTGAGTTCTGTTGCAGCATCAGACTGAGGACAAAGGTCAGGAACATTTTCCTGCTCGTTTTCATTGATTAGCTCTCTTACCAGCAGGTCCTCATCACAATCCAACCTCACAACTTCAGATTCTGGAGCAAGATTACACCATTCATCGATCACAACGTTTCTGTTCTCCTCAAACTCCTCCAGTGCTTCTTCAATGGCCTCACTGTGTTTCTCGTACTTGTCTCTGTTGTGTTTGACAATGTTCTTCACATAGACAGAATGGTTTGATCCGGGTAGCACGACCCATCCAGAAGAGTAGAAAGACTGATATGTAGGAAAGTTTCTCTTTAGTTCCTGCTCTGATCTGTGAGGAAGGTACAGTCTCAGTAATCTCTCATGAAATTCTTCAGGATGCTTTTCCTTGGAACAGTGGTAATATCTGATGATAGCAGGTTTATCATTTTTACGCTGTTGAACATATCCTAGTCCATTGAGCAGTGGAAAGACATCGTCCTTTTTAGCATTTTCACTCTTGACAAACCTGCAGCTAGCAGCAAAATCAGCCAAACACATCTCCTCATACTCTGGTCTCTCTGGTCTGGCTTTGTACTTGTCATTCAAACTTGTCATCCAGACGTCACAAGATTCTGGTGGCAGTTCCTCCAAGAATGCTATAGAACGACTCATTTTACAGCAGTTTTCTTCCGTTGGAACAAAAATTGTGCTTCGTGAAGACTTTTTCATTTTTATTCCACATGCACGAGTCACACACTCCTGAGCACTGACTTCTCTTTTCTTTGAGTAAGCTTGCATGACGGCTCGCATCTCATCACACTCATTGACATGATCTCTGTCTGCGTTCTGTAACATATCTGTCAAGTAGTTTGAAAGATTTGTCTCCTGTTTTGTAATATATTTACAGAGATACTCCACACAGGAATAAGCATTGACAATATATGAAACGTCAATGTTAGCATCCCAGGCTTTCAGCAGATGTGGGTTGTAACCATTAATCCAGCAGTCTTTGGGATCACGTTTCAGGTGGATGGCAATCTTTTTGTTCATCAAATGAAGACATCCTTCATATTCTTGCAGCGTCAGGTTGCAACGAACCAGGATCTGTTGTAAAGTCAAGGAAGCAATTTCAGGTTCATTAAGCAGGTCCATGAGAGGTTTCAGTTTCTCTTTGGCAGCGTTAATGTCTCCTTCTTCATCAGGTCTCACAATCATGGTTTTTCTGCAGGGCGGCTTTGGAAAACCAAACCGACAACCAGAGTTTACACTCTTGAAACAGGTTCTTGTGTGGTTCCTACTGTGTTTCTGGAGCTCACTCACTTTCCTGTACAGTTCAGGTTGTGTGTCTGGGTTAGGCAGTTGGGCTGAGATGTATTTATCAATGAAATCACAGATAGTCTGATCGTCATTTACATCAAGTTCTACAGCATCCTTTACCCAGACAAGACCATGTATGTGTGGACTTCCTCTGTGTTGGAACTCTAGTCTGTAGAAAAAATCGATAATTTCTCCCAGAGGTTGTGAAGGAGAGAGAAGCAGGTCTCTGAACAGGGCTTCAATGCGCTTATCAAACATACGCATGGATGTGACAGGGTTGGATCTGAGAATTTCACTTTTTTCTGACCAGTTTAGAGCTTCAAAATCTACGTGTTCACCTTGCTGTCTCTTTATAGCTGTTATCACTTCAGGCCATCTGAATTCAGCAGCAGAAAAAGTCAGAAAGAACGTAGGAGTTCCCAACTGTCTGATCATGGCAAAAAGGTCTTTGGAGGTTTTCTGCCAGTATGCGGGAGTTCCTCTTAGTGGGATCATGAATCTGACTGCATCTTTATTTCTCACCAGCTTCTGAACTTCTGTTCTGTCCTGTAACATGGCTGAGGTTATTTGTCTTCCATCTCTGGTTTTAGTCTTTCCTTTTCTCAACTGTACCATCATGCTGGAATTGGCCAAGTGAATTTCAGTGACAAATTGTGCAAAGAACAGATAATTAGGATCTCTAGCAAATCGCTCATCAATGTGGAAAAGTCTGGACTTGAAATATCCACTAGGTGTGACATATGTTTCTCGAGCTTCATCTATGGTGTTCTGACCCGTAGGAAATTGGCATGGAAACGCTATGGCTTCGAGTTTTGGTGTTTTGAAAAAGCTGACTGGATCATTTCTTTCTGCTGGAGCAACACAGTAGATGCTATCGGTGTAACAGAGAATCTCATCTGATATGTCAACAGGCTGAAGACACGATTCTATAGCAAAACCGCCATTTGGTAGATCATCTGGTTCTGCATCATCTCTGTGTTCCTGTTCAGTGTCACTCTGCATGTCCTGATCACGTTCAGGCTCATTTTCTGCATCACACAGTGCATCTTTCTCTATCATGTCAATCTCCATTAAATCAGCTTCATCATAGTCATCCTCTCCCATGCTTACATCATCATCATCATCATCATCGTCTGCATCAGGAAGTGTTGGATCACAGAGTTCAGCTTCATCTCGGATAGTAATATCCTGATACTGGGGATGGATCTGCTTCAGTTTGATAAGTGCTTGAACAAGTTTGGACCAGGTGACAGACTGAAACAGCTGGTGGCCTTTATAAGACAGACGTCTTTTCAGCTTTACTCGTAAAACTTGAGACTCAGAACGTAGTCTAGGCAGCATGTTAATTGTCTCATTAACTTCTGATGGAACACACACCACATTTCCACGTATGAGTCTTTGTCTGCCTTTAGGAAGAGGAATGATCTTAGCAAACGGTATGCACTTTGCTATCAGATGTCTCTCCAAGATGTTTAGATCACACAGTTCAGGTGGAATCTTACGGAGTTGAAGGTTATTTGCTGCAGAAAGTCTTGGCATGTTCCCCTTTTTAAGATGTTCATGGCATGTGTGACAAACCCATTCTTTCTTTCTCTCATCGGGCACAGAGCACTGCTCATTTATACAGGATTCATCACAAACATGAACGTACTTTCCTGTCAGGCACTGTGCAACTACATCTGGATTTTTCTTATAATTTGATCTTTTGCAAACTTTGACTTGGTTGGGAAAAGATGCTTTTTCACATGAAGAACAAATAAAGGTGGGACCTGCTTTTATGTTTGATCTGAAGACAGATATTGCTTCATTGATTAAACTGTTTTCTGGCTCAATCTGGTTCTGCTCTACAATGGGATTGATTCTGTTTTCTGGTTCAGTTTCTACATTGTGAGTTTGTCTGTTCATCCGTCTGTATTTTCTTTTAATGCTTGTTGCACATCTGATGTTATGGATCATCTTGAAAGAACAGTTGTTATTGTATCTGTCTCTCATTCGTTTTTTCATAAGCTGTCTGTGTCTGAGTCTGAATTCTCTGTCATTTGCATAACGTTGGGTGACATAGGTTTTCTGTCTCTCTCGAAATGCTTCACTTTGTCTATAATTATTTCTGATGTATGTCTTTTGTTTTTGTCGAAACACCTCCTTTTGTTTGTAACAATGCTTTATGTAGTCTTTCTGTCTCTGTCTAAATTCAGCATTTTCTCTATAGGAATTTCTGATGTATGATCTTTGTCTGTCTCTAAATTCAGCATTTTCTCTGTAGGAATTTCTGATGTATGATCTTTGTCTGTCTCTAAATTCAGCATTTTCTCTGTAGGAATTTGTGACGTATGATCTTTGTCTGTCTCTGAACTCAGCATTTTCTCTAAAGGAATTTCTGACATATGATCTTTGTCTGTCTCTAAATTCAGGATTGTATTTGTACTGATTTCTAATATACTGAGTTTTTTTCTGTCTAAAATCAAGGTTCTTTTGATATCTCTCTTGCCTCTCTTTCTGTTTTTTATCAACTTGTTCTTGTCTACATTTTTCTGTCATCATTAGTCTCCTTTTCATTTTTCTCCTTTGATCTTTACTCAACTTTGTTAGTTTCTGGGAGATTTCCAGTAACACAGTATCAGAGAAATCATTAGCAGCATCACGGACAGGATCAACATGTGCAATAAATGAAGAGAATTCACTTGTTACTTCTGGTACAACATTGGTATTACAGAATGGAACCTCATCTTCTCTCATAGGTAATGGCATACTGGTATCAGTAGACACGCTTTGCATTATGTTAGCAGAAAGATCACTTGTAGTGTTCATCACGTGAGCTGTCATGTTTGATTGACATACTGGAGAATCCTGTGTTTGGAATGATGCAGTTTCAATCCCCTGTTGTTCGACCACATTAGAGTTAGCTGTTATTTCTGGTGAAATGTTCTCAGAGCGATCATGGCGTATACATCTGTGTGATTTATCAACAGCGTCATGTGACAGAGTCGGTGTATTAACAGCTGGCGTTCTGCAGTCTGTCTGTAACACAACATTTCTTGAGCTGGATGGGTTTGCAGTGTAAAATGACACAGGCTTGAGTTCATACTGAGTAGATGGTGCTAGCATAAACGCAGAGTAGGACAATATGATCCTGTCAATCAAATCACTCAGACGTGAGAATTTCAGCATTACAGCACTTGCAAACGTATGTGTGTCTAATGGCACTGGCAGTCCATCTGTATCTCGACGATGTGGGTCAAAAATTCCATATTCTCCAGATTCAGTTCGGAAAACTCCAACACATAATCCTGTTATTAGCAACAGTGCGTACTGTACATCAGACAACAAACAACTCAGTCCTTCTTCAAGGCTTAGAACAGTCTCTCCACCTCCATATGTTCCATAATGAGACTCCTGAGTCATGTTTACATGATATTTAGTCTTTCGTGCTGTCACTTCATCTGGGAGTTCGTCAGTTGCCAGGAAAGTACTGTTTTTAAACCTTTTTCGAACCTCTCTGTACATTGCGTCACCTTTATCCAGAACATGGTTAAGATCTTGTTTGGTAATGTTTTCATCCTCATGCAGATATGATAGAAACACCAAACTGTTTGCCACACATTGCTTATTCCTTGACATTTTTCCATATTTGAAGGAAGCCTGACTGTATGAAGCAGAGAGTCGTGTCACAGATGGTTCAGGTTCCTCGGTCATGGTGTGTAAATGAGATGGTCCGGCTGCATCATGTCCTCTCTTTACAATGTCAGCATAAGACACATGTGGTACACTCTGGTTTACCTGTTGTTCTTTAGAGGGATCATTCTGGACAGTATTTATAAGAGTGTTCTCCTTAGGAACTGGTGGTTCGCTAGAACTGCTCTGGCCTCTGTTGGTAATCTGCATTTTAGCATGAGACAGCTGTGGTACACTCTGGTTTACCTGGGGACCATCAGAAGTCTGTCCAACATCATCACTGTGTGATCCTCTCTTTACAGCATCAGCATAAGACACCGTCTGGGACACCTGGTTGCTGCTCTGAGAACTGGTACCTTGTGCTTGTTCACGAGCTTCTCTTGCCTTCTCCCATCTGCGCTTCTGAGACTGAGACCCACGTTTTGCTCTCGGCATTTTTGTTTTTTCAAAACCTCAAACCTTACTTTATTTGTACTGTTACAACTAACAGATTTGAGTTTTACTCAGTTCTGATACTTCAACTATACTTTGTTTACTCACTTAACAGGTTTACACTTTAATGTCTTCTCAAACACAAACTCACGTTTAATAAACACTAAAGAAAAATAATTTCTCAAGATTTCAGCCGACCAAGAACCTCAGTACAACTTATACTGAATCGAAGCAGTATTTAATTACCACACACTTTAGTAGAAATTACTCGAGTGTTCAGTGGTTCTTGGATAATTTATTTCAAATATGCAAAAGAATTGATATATAAATCCTGTTATCTGAAATTATACAGATCACTTATTTAAACTGTTGTCTAGACTATTCAAAAGTAATTATACCAGAAAATGTATTTAGGCTATACAATCAGCTAGTATGTATCAGTTGGCCCCAAACTACTAAAACTGTTTTGATACAAAGTTTATAGGTGTAAATAATCAAATAGGTTTACGCTTGTTAATCTGATATGCACTAACTCTTAAAGGGAAAAGTTGTGTAATCACTGCAAGTGGTCAAGCAAGAACGCCCCAAAAATATGTATATTGTTCAAATCTTCAATTAACAAAGTTCTTTAAAATATCTATGAAATCCTCAAATCTTCAAAAATTAATCTGACAGATGAATTAGCTACAATCTGTTAAACTAAACCAGTAACTTTTACTAGCAGACAGAAAATATCAGATATGGATTCTCAGTATTTCTCAGGAGTCAATTTATAACTAGGTTTTACAAGAATTCAAAACCCAGAAATATATAGATATCAGTTACGTCGGATGTTACACCAGATTACTTATTTGGTTTTATGCTACTCTTAGTTTGGCCAATAGATTGAACTGTATGAATCTAATGTTTTAGATATGACACTAAGCTCTATTCAGATCTGTGACTGTTTTATATCGAGTTTTATGAGCAAATCTGGAACACAGCAGCAGCAGTGAGGTCGTAGGATGAAGATGACTTCTGGTGTCTGGATTCCTCTCGTCAGTTCAGCTCAGGACAGACAGCAGACTGCTTCTCCAATGCTGGATGTGGTCTTTTATAGCACGACTTTAACAAACCTGCAGTGAGTCGAGTGGCAGTAGCACCGGAGCGGAAACAGCTGATTCACTGGAAATAAACACACTCCAGGAACTTTTAGCGGTTATCTTTTACTTTTATTTCAAGAATATATTTTAACACCAATAATCTTTAAATTAATCTTTAACTGAGTGCAACACAAATACTTACAGACCACAAACCTTCAGTTAGTCCAGAATGAGGATCAGCAACAAACTGAGATAAATGATAGTGCTCTGAGTTTCACTATAATCCAATTAGGATTTTTGTAGATTTATCTCAACAGTGAACTATAAATTACTGTATTAAAGATGTGTTATTGGGAGATCAATAAATACAGCTGATCTCTATCAAATGAACAAAATGATAAAGTATGGAAGATCTCTGAAGTCAATCCAAATTTTCTGTGTATGTAGTAAATTTGTTTTTATTTCAAATGTACAGAATAATATTTAAAATAATGTTTTTTCTTTGGTCCACTGAATGTTAAATGTTTGTCAGATCTGAATGTATATGATGTATAGCAATGCTTTCTAGTTAAATTAGTTGTTTCCAATTGTAAGTGCAAGGGTGCAGGATAGGACAGAACAGCGGAGAGATAGAGCGTGAGGGCGGAGATGCTCTCAGGATTAGAACAGATAGATCTCACCAGGAATTCTACACTGCTGAGAGTTTATATGCAAATATCAGAAAGTCCAAAAATAGAGTCCAATAAGACAGAAGATAAGATATCAAGTTTCTTGTAATCAATCTCCAAACAATCAATTCTTGTAAAAAGGTTCAAAAACAGGTTTCATGTGTGGTGGGCCTTGTTGCCCTAGACAGATCAGGGATAGATGGGATACAAGACAGAGGGTGGGCCTTGTTGCCCTAGATAGAGCAGGGATAGATGGGATACAAGACAGAGGGTGGGCCTTGTTGCCCTAGATAGAGCAGGGATAGATGGGATACAAGATAGAGGGTGGGCCTTGTTGCCCTAGATAGAGCAGGGATAGATGGGATACAAGATAGAGGGTGGGCTTTGTTGCCCTAGATAGAGCAGGGATAGATGGGATACAAGATAGAGTCCAATAATTAGATAGATATGCACTAGAGTGACAGGAAAGATAGAGCGTCCAATAATGATAGAGGTAGATGGGGAGGGGAAGAGAGGTGGAGGACACCAGGACACCTGGAAGACACAGAAAACATTGATTAGACATTGTTTAACTCAACTCAATGAAACACAATATAATCTGGAGACCCTTTAACTATCTTAAATATAAAACAAAGTCTCCTTATTAAAAATACTCTTTTTTTTTTAAAACTGTTTGCAGTAAGATCAGGATGGGTAGTTTTTTAAAGGCAGCTTTGGTTCACTAGCATCAGGATTCTAACAAACATCTTTATGTAAATGTTCTGAAAGATGTTTTGCACTTTTTTCTATATATATTATCTGGCAAAATCATATTTCTCATTCCTTGTTTCAGTTTGAGAAAGGCCACATGAAACTAACTCCATGTGTAGGTTTATTAAGCTGTGGGTTTAGTAGCGGGTCTGTAATGACTGAAAGCGGCAGATGTTCAATCTTCCACTTTACACATAAAAATCTAAAATTACATCCAAGATCTTCAAATGAAGAGAAAGCTGAAAGAAAAACCAAGTTTAATAAATCTCTGTGCAGCACTACTTCCAGCGGTTTGTGTGAAAATAAATGGCATCATGAAACGTAGAACCCACTCAGACTCTGACTTGTTCTACATCAGGGCTGCTGGTTCAGGCCTACGAAGGCTGCAGTCCTGCAGGTTTTCAGTGTTTCCTGCTCCAACACACCAGACTACTGACATGGACCCAACACCAGAACTCAGTTAGGTGTGTTGGAGCAGGGAGACTTTATAAAACCTGCAGGGCTGCTGCCCTCATAGGACCAAACTGTGTAGTCCTGGTCTACATGAACCAGATCAGTCCAGAACCAAACACAGGTGATCACTGCAGATTCTAGTCAAAGTAGATCTGGACTTTCTCTGATGTCATGCAGACCAGGAAACAAGTTCACCACAGAGCAGCTGCAGTTTCTAGACCAGAACAATCCAGCTGTTCTGGTCCAGTCCCACCTCTGGCTGACAGGACTCACCTGCTCTCTCCTGATCCAACAGCTGATTAACTCAGATGGAGACGTCATGTTTACATGTTACTGATGACAGAGCTTAAACTGACCATCACACATCATAAATGAGCAGAGAGAAAACATCAGAGCTGCAGGTGTTCTGTAACATGATGATCCATGTTTCAGCTCCTGGATGTGGTCTGAGAGGAAGAGTCAGCAGCTGCTTATTGGTCTGATTCATTTATTAAATGTAGGAACCAGGATGAAGCTGGAACACACGGATCATAATAAAGTGTCATAATTACATGAACACATGCTGCTTTCTGGCTGTGGTCATTAAATCCATTAAACTGGACCTAACAGGAAGTTCCAACTGGAAACTGTCAGCTTTATACTGGTGGACTCAGCCCACTGCTGCTGGACCAGGTCTGATCCATTTACAGGTAGAACAGCTCGTCTCTCATGTCTGACTTCAGCTTAATGTTTGTAGATGTGTTTTTATTAACACGTATGTAGGAACTCACCTGGTCAGCAGCTCTGATCAATAACAATATTTACTGAACTTAAGCAGGATGAAAAGGTTTAAATGTTAAAACCTCCTACATTCAGTCATGTGATGGACTCAACCTCCATCTACTATAAACACTTACCAGACAAAGCAGGAATCCAAGTGGAACCAGTTCTCTCTGAGTCTGATAGAAGAAACAGAGGAGTTAGTTCACTGCCAGAAACCATCAGATCATCTGATCTCACAGCTGACTGCTTCTGCTCTGGTCTCAACAGGATGAGCTTTGATCCACTTTTCTGGACTTTAACTTGCTGGTAGAAGATCAATTCAGAGGCTGGAAGCTTCATGATCAAAGATAAAAATATCATGTCCTCTTTCTACAAGGTGACATCAGTCCTGCTGCTGATCGATACAGAAGTGATCAGAGGTCAGAAGGAAAGCAGAGCAGCAGCAGATCAGCTGTGAAACATATTGTACGATGACGGATGTTCCAGTTCATGGATCCAGTCTGAGAGGACCAGGTCTGCTGGTCTGGATGTTAACCAGCTGCACACTGACAGGATGATTGACAGCAGGTAAACAGGAAGTAGCAGGAACAGGTCTGAGTACAACTTTACCACAATCCTGTCCCACTGGCTGAGTGTGGACACCTGACTGGTTTTACTGGAGGCTGGAGCTCTGATCATCATCTCAGAGGCTCCAAGTGTTTATGGTCCAGATGTAAAATAACAGCTGTAGATGTTCTACATGTTCTGAACTAAAAGCTTTCCAGGAACATGTCAGGATCCTCAGAGAAACATCTGTTTACATGTGAAACATGAACATCTGTGGTGGAAGCTGCTTGGTTCTCTACAAGCTGCTGGACTAATTATTAATGTTTATAGTTAATTATTGTAGTTTAAGAAGAAACATGAATGTGATTGAACTGCACAGACATGAGCAGATGAACACGAGACTGTATGAGCTGATGGTGGCTAACATGTCAGTGTTCCTACAATCACTGAAAGATGATAAAACTGTCCAGCTCCACTACAGATGTTCAATCCTCCACTTTACAGGAACTCATCTAAACTTTACTGACTCTCCTCTGAGGCGTCTGATACGAGTTCTGTAAGAATACAGGAACATTGCATGTTTCATACATGATCATACGTACCGCAGCAGAAGCACAGGATGCAGCCAACAATCTCTCAGCCTGAGAAAAGAGACGACAGGTTAGTTACCAGATCCATCTCTTCTGGTTAAAGTCAGTAACCAGCTGTGGAGGTAAAACAGCTTCTCAGTTACTAAGATAACCTGTGTTTGCCGGACTGTAGCTGCTGGTGTGTTTGTGTTTAAAACTTTAATACTGTGTACTGTTGGGGAAACAATGACTTAACTAAAAACCCATGACAATAATCAATAATCATATTGTTCTACAAACAGCAGAAAACTGAAGTTCCACTTAAATTAACCTGAATGTTTTCTATATTTTGTCCCTGAGAACCATAACATCACGTTTGCTGGTAAATAAAACAGGATTCATCATCTTTAAAAAAGGCCAGAGTGTCTTTAGGAGCCACTGAAGCTTATTTACTGGACATGATGAGGACAGTCGTGTCTGTACTCTTCTAGAAAAAACCTGTGATGCTTTCATTAGTGTCCAGTAAAGTCAGACATTTCTTCTGTGTGATTGTAAGTAAACAAAGCAGTGAAATGATCTACTGTAGAGCTCCATGCAGCTCCTTGATTCAGTGTTTATGGCTGAAAGAGTCTCAGAGGGAGACCTCATATCTGTTAAATCCAGCCAGCAGCCGAGAACTGGACCAGTCTGATCAGGTCTGAGTTCAGGAAGCACACAGTGTGTTAACATGTAGAAAGCTGAGAAGAAGAAATGTTTAAATCTGCTGCTCTAACATCACCTGGACGGAGGAGGAAGACGTCTGTATGACCGCTAGTTAAATGTCATGTCAGAAATCTAAAGCAGCTTTTAAAACAAACACCAGATGTGATGATAAAGTAAAACTGAATCATTTATCTTCCTCTTCCACCTTCATCCAGGTATATTCTGCTTCACGTCTGATCCGTTCCTGCTCAGACTGACTGAACAAACATCCTGCTCTCCTCCTAAAACTGAACTTTCTTCAGTAAAAACCTGTAATCTGTGATTGTCTCTGCTTGTTTTCAGCTTGCTGTGAAACAGAAATGTCAGTCAAAGCTTATCCAGGTGTCTCATTGTGGTTCTGTCTGTGTTACCTGACAGAGTTTCCTCCAGGTGAGGAGAGTCTGGCTTCAGCAGATCACCTGGACAAGCTCAGCTCAGAGAGTCAGAGGATAAATCTTCATGTTTAAGTTTAGAAGTGAATCTACAGTTTAGGCCTGAGTCAGTCCTGCTGATCACATGATGGTGGATTTACTGACTCGTGTCTCACTTTGTAAAGTCAACACGTGTTAGTTACTCTGATTACTGGTTACTGTGTCTGGTTACTCTGAGCTGCTTGTCATGTCAATATTACATCTGTTTCTATTGGCTCAGATTTTGGAAGGGTTGTTTCACAGCAGCCCTGCGACAGACTGGTGACCTGTCCAGGGTGTACCCTGCCTCTCACCTGTTAAAATGCTGGGATAGGCTCCAGCTCACCCGCGACCCGAAATGGAATAAGCGGTCAAGATAATGGATGGATGGATGGATGTTTCACAGCAAACCAAAAACAGCCATTAAAAAAATCCAGAATCATGGTTTTCTTCCAGAAGAAAGCTGAATTCGGGAGATAATACGTGGATAAAAACAGAGACTTTAAGTGTGAGATCATCTACTGCTCTCTGGAGACAGTTGGCTTTATAAAATACCTGGTCAACTTCCCGACCACCACACACCCTGAGTTTTCCACATCTACACTGGTTTGTAGTTTTGCTTGTGATAGCAGGACTCAAAAAATTATCCTAACATACAACATAAACAGGCTCATTGATCAGAACATTTTTTCTCTGAAGACATCATCCATTAAACTGAACATTTCTTCCATCATATTTAACTCCATTCAGGCCATCATGATCCACTGGATTTAACAGTCCTGGTGAAACAAAGTCCACTCTTTCATTTCTAAGGTTTAATATATCAGGACAGGATCGATGTGACTTGGTCTTCAACAGATTTCATGTTTCTGTTCATTAAATAACAGCATGGTTAGAGATGTGTATTTTCTTATCTGATGGTGTATTAACTTCATTTTCAGAGCTGGCGAGGAGCAGATAACTTCTCATTATGTCCTGATAAATTACACCTGTGAACTGTAAGAGGAAGGACTGTCTGCTTCACATGACTGTAAAATCCTGATAACATGACATGAAAATGCTTAAAGCCGTGGTTTCTTCTGGTTGTTTTAGATTCAGGAACGTCAGGAACACAAATCTCTTCTGTTGCTGGTTTTATAGCTGCAGCTATTACAATATGTATTAATAAATAATGTGCTGGTGATTATTAAGTCATTTCTCAGCCTAAATTTATTTTAATGTACATTTTTTTAAACAGTGAGAACCACTGCTTTGAATCAGTCTGTACTTACCAAACAGTCGATAAACCACCAGGAGTTTCTCTCTCTAGTCTGAAAACACAGATCAACAGTTTATTATCTGAGCTGAGAGGAGTCAGTCTGCCAGAACTCCAGCACACACACATAATACTGATGATACCACATTTCCATTTTATTTTACTGTAAAATCTTCAATGCAGCTAATTTCTAACACACCATATAATGAGCAGGTCCTCTCAGGGCATTTCTAATGATACAGTCCAGTTCAGGTGAATTATAATCCAGTTCAAACAGATCTAAACCAGTTCCTACAGAAAAATGACCTGGCCATAAAAAAACAATTCACTGAAGCAGTCATTTAATTTATATGTAGAGTAGTGTGTTAAAAGTCATGTGGACATAAAATCAGTAATAAATACAAGTAATTAATTTTTCATCTGGTTAATTTGATGTGTGTCTCACCTTTACAGACAGTAAACAGCTGTGAGACACAGCTGCAGTTAGACCGTAGAGTCCTTAAGTTATCTATGTCATACCTGTCTGTGCCACCAGAGAAAAACATCTCATCTCTGCATGTTTTGGTCCCTGTCAGCTTAGTAGTTAACTCAGTTATAACATTATTAATTTTACAGCTGTGCATATTAAGTCTTTTAACTGAGAACGAAAGTTTTCTGACTGATTAGTCCCTCCAGGCTGGATAGCATTAGCAGTTAACTGTATATGAATCCCTTACAAAACACACCTAATTATCTACAGGTCTGGATGAACAGACAGCTAGCGGTTAGCATAATGCTAATCGCTAGCTTACTGTACAAAACCAGTTACTATGAATGGGATAGTAATGAATTTGGTTGCTTTCTCCCTATCTGCCATTAGCCATGTCATTTAACTTCGTCACTGTGGTTAAAGAATAAATAAATCTGGTGGGTCATTGGTTTGTTTGAATTCGTCTGAAGTTTAACAAGAGCTGAAGACATATTTATGACATTAAAATTAGCCGTTAGCGTCCATTAGCGTTAGCAACGCGAACGGTTAGCTAGCTTCAAACTGTTAAAATATACTTGTTCATATGGCTAATTTCGATTATTGTTTGGCTGATTTTACATCGTTTACCATTCAACACACTGGACACGTTAGAAGATGCTTAAACGTGTTTATAGTTCATAAACTGAATAATTTAACCGAGGGACATTAGCCATTAATCTCCGCTAGCGTGACGAAGCGAAATGGATGTACTTCCGGTTCGTTTCGATTAAAACTGTTAAAATAGTAATTAATTTCGACCGTTCTTCGACTGATTTTACTTCGCTTATAGTTCATCAACATCTCAGGACATTTCTGAGGACGTTTACAGCTGTTTATAGATAAAATATTAATAATTTCACGAGAGACAGATTGCCGCTTACTCACTGTTTGCCGAAGCCAGCAGAAGGGGAGGGGCGGGAGCTGGCGCGGTCTCGTAGAAAGGAGGGTGTTTAGTTTAGGTGGAGTAAGAAATTCCAGTGTTTGGTTACAAACTGTGTAAAATATAAGTAAATAAAGTTCTTAAACATATAAGTCCACTAACTAACAACTAACACTGACTGAATAATATAAACAAATTTAATACAATTACTACTGTAATGTGAATGACTACAATGTGATAATAAAGTCACAATAAGGTGTCCGAACACTGTTCAGTCTTTGAACTTCTCTTTAAAACAACGTTTCACATGTTGATAGTTGCATTAATTAGTAGATAAGATAATACATTTTTAAACCATCATTTTTATCATTAAATGGTTTTGCAAAGAAAACTGTATATTATTCATGTATGAATATTGCTATGGTACATGAGGCAGCCATAACTCCATCACAAGTGATAGATAAAGCTATTAATATTACATATCTTTTACTAATTAGAGGAACACCATAGAATTAATATGAATGATACTAATATTTGGGCCAGCCTTCATCATTTTATAAGCTGGTTGACCTGCAATTACATATTTTGTGATGTATATATATATATATAAAAAAAACAAGTTAACATTGGATGCCTCCATTACATTTCACAATCTTAACCACTTAATCCAACCAGTAAACCGTCCCATCAGATCTCACAGACCACACCTGGTATTTACCTGTATCTTTAAAATAATTTACTTTGTGACTTTGCTTTGCTTGGCGGTTAGACCAAGAAATTGATAAATCAAACTAAACAACCCCAACTAATCTCTGTCAGCCATGTGAAAACAGAAGCATCTCTTGATCATCTTGTATTCTATAATAAAAATATACTGAATTTTGAGTAGAACTTTAGTTTTTTTTTTTTTTTTTTAAATTGTAGCAAAACAGATCAAATCTTCAGAATAATTTATAACAAGAATGTTCAATTAAGACAAAATTTTTTATTGGAAAAATCTAAAAAAATATATAAATACATAAATACATACATACAGTAAAAAAAAAAAAAAGAAATGCAGTTCATTGAAACATCATAGATTTTTTTTTTAAATTATTTTTTACTTTTTTTTTTTTTTTTTTTTTTTTTTTAAAAACAGATTTATTTTCCATTAAAGTAAAAAAATAAATAAATAAACAGCTTTGCTTGGCAGTTAGAAAAAGAAATTAATAAATCAAACTAAATAACCCTAACTAACAAGAATGTTCAATTAAGACAAATTTTTTATTGGAAAAATACAAGAATGAATAAATAAATAAATAAATAAATAAATAAATAAATAAATACACACACACACACACACATACACATACATACAGTAAAAAAGAAATGCAGTTCATTGAAACATCATAGATTTTTTTTTTTATTATTTTTTACTTTTGTTTTTTTTTTTTTGTTTTTTTTAAAACAGATTTATTTTCCATTAAAGTAAAAAAAATAAAATAAATAAATAAACAGCTTTGCTTGGCAGTTAGAAAAAGAAATTAATAAATCAAACTAAATAACCCTAACTAACAAGAATGTTCAATTAAGACAAATTTTTTATTGGAAAAATACAAGAATGAATAAATAAATAAATAAATAAATAAATAAATAAATAAATAAATACACACACACACACACACACATACAGTAAAAAAGAAATGCAGTTCATTAAAACAGATTTTCCATTACAGTAAAAAAATAAATAAATAAACAGCTTTGCTTGGCGGTTAGAAAAATAAATTAAATAAATCAAACTAAACAACCCTAACTAACAAGAATGTTCAATTAATGAAGATAAATTTGCGAATGGAACAATGAATGTAATGAACGGAATGAATGAGCGAATGAATGAATGAATGATTGAACGAACAAATAAAAAAAAGAAATACAGCTCACTGAAACTAAACTATTTTTTTTTCTCAACAGCCTTTACAGCTGTGACCCTTGTTCCAACCCTCTCCACGGTCAGAAACAGGTCACCTTTTTCAAACTGCTCTTCCAATGGCTCCCATAACGCCTTTGCAATTACTAACTCGCTTCCATCTGAGAAGTCGATGTTTAGGTTGTCATCCTCCTGGCAACTCGAAACCCCCTCGACCTTACCAGTGAGAGTTACTTTGTCTTCCTCCACCATCTGTCAGGATAGATAAGTAGGGGTTAGGTGATATGAGGAGAGGTAAGTTGATGAGGAGAGGAAAGGTGATGAGGAGGTGATGAAAGGAGAGATAAGAAGAGGTAAGGTGATGGGAGGAGAGATAAGTTAATGAGGAGAGGACAGGTGATGAGGAGAGGAAAGGAGATGTGAGGAGAGGAAAGGAGAGGAGAGGAGAGGTGATGTGAGGAGAGGTAAGTAATGAGAGGAAAGGAGAGGAAAGGAGATGTGAGGAGAGGTAAGTAATGAGGAGAGGAAAGGAGATGTGAGGAGAGGTAGGGTGATGAGGAGAGGAAAGGAGAGGAGAGGTGAAGTGAGGAGAGGTAAGTAATGAGGAGAGGAAAGGAGATGTGAGGAGATGTAAGGTGAGGAAAGGAGATGTGATGACAGGAAAGGTGATGTCAGGAGGAGTGAGGAGAGGTAAGTTAATGATGAGAGGAAAGGAGATGTGAGGAGAGGTAGGGTGAT
Source organism: Melanotaenia boesemani (assembly GCF_017639745.1). Taxonomy (NCBI): domain Eukaryota; kingdom Metazoa; phylum Chordata; class Actinopteri; order Atheriniformes; family Melanotaeniidae; genus Melanotaenia; species Melanotaenia boesemani. The sequence continues at coordinate 9,481,629 of NC_055683.1, read as the reverse complement.
GAGGAGAGGAAAGGAGAGGAGAGGTGATGTGAGGAGAGGTAAGTAATGAGGAGAGGAAAGGAGATGTGAGGAGAGGTAGGGTGATGAGGAGAGGAAAGGAGAGTAGAGGTGATGTGAGGAGAGGTAAGTAATGAGGAGAGGAAAGGTGATGTGAGGAGATGTAAGGTGAGGAAAGGAGATGTGAGGAGAGGTAAGTATTGAGAGGAAAGGAGATGTGAGGAGATGTGAGGAGAGGTAAGGTGATGAGGAGAGGAAAGGAGAGGAGAGGTGATGTGAGGAGAGGTAAGTAATGAGAGGAAAGGAGATGTGAGGAGATGTAAGGTGAGGAAAGGAGATGAAAGGTGATGTGAGGAGAAGTGAGGAGAGGTAAGTTAATGACGAGAGGAAAGGAGATGTGAGGAGAGGTAAGGTGATGAGGAGAGGTAAGTAATGAGAGGAAATGAGATGTGAGGACAGGAAAGGTGATGTGAGGAGAAGCGAGGAGAGGTAAGTTAATGACGAGAGGAAAGGAGATGTGAGGAGAGGTAGGGTGATGAGGAGAGGAAAGGAGAGGAGAGGTGATGTGAGGAGAGGTAAGTAATGAGGAGAGGAAAGGTGATGTGAGGAGAGGAAAGGTGATGTGAGGAGAGGAAAGGTGATGAGGAGAGGAAAGGAGAGGAGAGGTGATGTGAGGAGAGGTAAGTAATGAGGAGAGGAAAGGTGATGTGAGGAGAGGAAAGGTGATGTGAGGAGAGGAAAGGTGATGAGGAGAGCAAAGGAGATGTGAGGAGATGTGAGGAGAGGTAAGTTAATGAGGAGATGAAAGGAGATGTGAGGAGAGGAAAGGTGATGAGGAGAGCAAAGGAGATGTGAGGAGATGTGAGGAGAGGTAAGTTAATGAGGAGATGAAAGGAGATGTGAGGAGAGGTAAGGTGATGAGGAGAGGTAAGTAATGAGAGGAAATGAGATGTGAGGACAGGAAAGGTGATGTGAGGAGAAGTGAGGAGAGGTAAGTTAATGACGAGAGGAAAGGAGATGTGAGGAGAGGTAGGGTGATGAGGAGAGGAAAGGAGAGGAGAGGTGATGTGAGGAGAGGTAAGTAATGAGGAGAGGAAAGGAGAGGAAAGGAGATGTGAGGAGAGGTAGGGTGATGAGGAGAGGAAAGGAGAGGAGAGGTGATGTGAGGAGAGGTAAGTAATGAGGAGAGGAAAGGAGATGTGAGGAGAGGAAAGGTGATGTGAGGAGAGGTAAGATAATGAGGAGAGGAAAGGTGATGTGAGGAGAGGAAAGGTGATGTGAGGAGAGGTAAGATAATGAGGAGAGGAAAGGTGATGTGAGGAGAGGAAAGGTGATGAGGAGAGGAAAGGAGAGGAGAGGTGATGTGAGGAGAGGTAAGATAATGAGGAGAGGAAAGGTGATGTGAGGAGAGGAAAGGTGATGAGGAGAGGAAAGGAGAGGAGAGGTGATGTGAGGAGAGGTAAGTAATGAGAGCAAAGGAGATGTGAGGAGATGTGAGGAGAGGTAAGTTAATGAGGAGATGAAAGGAGATGTGAGGAGAGGTAAGGTGATGAGGAGAGGAAAGGAGAGGTGATGTGAGGAGAGGTAAGTAATGAGAGGAAAGGAGATGTGAGGAGATGTAAGGTGAGGAAAGGAGATGTGAGGAGAGGTAGGGTGATGAGGAGAGGAAAGGAGAGGAGAGGTGATGTGAGGAGAGGTAAGTAATGAGGAGAGGAAAGGAGAGGAAAGGAGATGTGAGGAGAGGTAGGGTGATGAGGAGAGGAAAGGAGAGGAGAGGTGATGTGAGGAGAGGTAAGTAATGAGGAGAGGAAAGGAGATGTGAGGAGAGGAAAGGTGATGTGAGGAGAGGTAAGATAATGAGGAGAGGAAAGGTGATGTGAGGAGAGGAAAGGTGATGTGAGGAGAGGTAAGATAATGAGGAGAGGAAAGGTGATGTGAGGAGAGGAAAGGTGATGAGGAGAGGAAAGGAGAGGAGAGGTGATGTGAGGAGAGGTAAGATAATGAGGAGAGGAAAGGTGATGTGAGGAGAGGAAAGGTGATGAGGAGAGGAAAGGAGAGGAGAGGTGATGTGAGGAGAGGTAAGTAATGAGAGCAAAGGAGATGTGAGGAGATGTGAGGAGAGGTAAGTTAATGAGGAGATGAAAGGAGATGTGAGGAGAGGTAAGGTGATGAGGAGAGGAAAGGAGAGGTGATGTGAGGAGAGGTAAGTAATGAGAGGAAAGGAGATGTGAGGAGATGTAAGGTGAGGAAAGGAGATGAAAGGTGATGTGAGGAGAAGTGAGGAGAGGTAAGTTAATGACGAGAGGAAAGGAGATGTGAGGAGAGGTAAGGTGATGAGGAGAGGTAAGTAATGAGAGGAAATGAGATGTGAGGACAGGAAAGGTGATGTGAGGAGAAGCGAGGAGAGGTAAGTTAATGACGAGAGGAAAGGAGATGTGAGGAGAGGTAGGGTGATGAGGAGAGGAAAGGAGAGGAGAGGTGATGTGAGGAGAGGTAAGTAATGAGGAGAGGAAAGGTGATGTGAGGAGAGGAAAGGTGATGTGAGGAGAGGAAAGGTGATGAGGAGAGGAAAGGAGAGGAGAGGTGATGTGAGGAGAGGTAAGTAATGAGGAGAGGAAAGGAGATGTGAGGACAGGAAGGTGATGTGAGGAGAAGTGAGGAGAGGTAAGTTAATGACGAGAGGAAAGGAGATGTGAGGAGAGGTAGGGTGATGAGGAGAGGAAAGGAGAGGAGAGGTGATGTGAGGAGAGGTAAGTAATGAGGAGAGGAAAGGAGATGTGAGGAGAGGTAGGGTGATGAGGAGAGGAAAGGAGAGGAAAGGAGATGTGAGGAGAGGTAGGGTGATGAGGAGAGGAAAGGAGAGGAGAGGTGATGTGAGGAGAGGTAAGTAATGAGGAGAGGAAAGGAGATGTGAGGAGAGGAAAGGTGATGTGAGGAGAGGTAAGATAATGAGGAGAGGAAAGGTGATGTGAGGAGAGGAAAGGTGATGTGAGGAGAGGTAAGATAATGAGGAGAGGAAAGGTGATGTGAGGAGAGGAAAGGTGATGAGGAGAGGAAAGGAGAGGAGAGGTGATGTGAGGAGAGGTAAGATAATGAGGAGAGGAAAGGTGATGTGAGGAGAGGAAAGGTGATGAGGAGAGGAAAGGAGAGGAGAGGTGATGTGAGGAGAGGTAAGTAATGAGAGCAAAGGAGATGTGAGGAGATGTGAGGAGAGGTAAGTTAATGAGAGGAAAGGAGATGTGAGGAGATGTAAGGTGAGGAAAGGAGATGAAAGGTGATGTGAGGAGAAGTGAGGAGAGGTAAGTTAATGACGAGAGGAAAGGAGATGTGAGGAGAGGTAGGGTGATGAGGAGAGGAAAGGAGAGGTGATGTGAGGAGAGGTAAGTTAATGAGGAGAGGAAAGGAGAGGAAAGGAGATGTGAGGAGAGGTAGGGTGATGAGGAGAGGAAAGGAGAGGAAAGGAGATGTGAGGAGAGGTAAGTTAATGAGGAGAGGAAAGGTGATGTGAGGAGAGGAAAGGTGATGTGAGGAGAGGAAAGGTGATGAGGAGAGCTAAGGTGATGAGGAGAGGAAAGGTGATAATAAGAGGTAAGGTGATGAGAGGAGAGATGAGGAAGGAGATGAGAGGAGATGAGTAGAGGTAAAGAGAACAGGAAAAATGTAATCGAAGTGAGGAATCAGCTGTGAGCAGAGGAGAAAGGAGATGTGTGTGTTGCAATGTTCAACTTAAATATTCTAGAAATTACCTCAATCTTCGTAAAGTTGGTTGTTTGTAGATAGATGGTGCTGTGTCTTAGATGGCTCATCCGAATTAGGAGTCCACATTGCAACGGAAATGTTGCTGCCTCCCTCCAGAGGCTCACTGTTGCTGTGTCAGTGCCCTGAAAAGTCATCAATTAATATCAAACATTTCCTTCAGTGAATACTGTACATCAGTGGTGCCCAAGTTGGGTCCTCAAGATCTACCATCCTACAACTTTCAGATGCAACCCTTCTCCTGCACGCTTCCACCAGATGTCATATGAATGTCATTCAGCTCTGCAGAGGCCTGGTAACGAGCCAGTCATTTGATCCAGGCGTGTTGGAGAAGGGCTGCATCTGAAAGTTGCAGGATGGTAGATCTCCAGGACCGGACTTGGGCACCCCTGATGTACATTAAGTAGCCTGACTAAACACAAGTCTCTTTCTTCCCCATTTCTTTCATTGTTCTTGTCACTTTATCTTATTCTATAAAGATAATAAGTCGACATACCTGTTGGATCTTTACTGTCCTCATTGGCACGTGCTCTCTCCCAACAGTAACCTCCTTAATTTCTGTAAACTAAAAAGACAAAAAATTTAAAAAAAAAAAAAAAAAAAAAAAAAAAAACACACAGAGGTAATTTACTATTTCATTTCTTTTAACCAAAGAACTGGCACAGCATGCTGAAAGAAAGTTGCCTCGTTATGAGGAGGCCTATCAGTCCACCTAAAAGTGTTATTTTCAAACTATTCTGAATGCTCCATAACCTACCTCTAGAACAGAGCCCTCCAGCGTAATGAAGCCCCTTCCTCTAGATGCCTCAGAGGTTGGGGTCAGTACGGACTTAGGGTTGAGGAGCTTTTTGCCCTCCTCAACAAGCTCATCGGTGAGAGCGACAGGTGAGCTCCTATAGAACATTGTCTCTTTCAAAATTAAGATGTGATAGGGGGGGCTGGTTCCCCTCACCCCATAGTTTTTCACATAATAAGTTTTGCCTACTGCCATTTTGTGCCGGTACTCTTCGAAGAGAGTTATTTTTGTTACCGTAGTGCCATCGGTGACAGCCACAACGGTGTTATTTTTACTCATTTTTGGTATGGCCTGGCCTTTCACAAAATCCCAGGACAGGACTCGGACCATATCACAGATGTCTATCACACGCAAGTGCAGCGGAGGGGGCTTCGCATATGGCTCAGGGGCCTTTTCCCACAGCACTTGTCTTAATGCCATCCTAAAATTGGAATAGAAACACAAATAAGCCTCAAGACTTTTTACAAGACACCAGCACATAACCGAATACTGTTACATACACCTATTGACTTGTTTAACAGGTCATTGCCAGGGAAGAAAGGAAAAAGAAAAGCTTTTAACCTATGAGCTGTACCTAACCCACAGAAAAGTAAACTAGCCAAAAAACTTCATTAATACAGGAGAAAAAAAAAAGCTATTTTCTCTTTGTAATGCTAATGCCCCTTAAAAATCCTAATTATTATTATTTTTTTAAACAGATTTTTACGAATACGGTCATATGTGTGTAAGTTAGCATTTTTAAGAAAGATCAAACCTACCTTACTTCACCGGGAAAAGATGAAAAGTGATTTTTCCCGCCGCTGCGTTTCTAATATCACAAGAAGTTCTTCCCTGTGACGTCAGAAACCCAGAGACAGGATCGGATTGGACATTGCGCCCAAATATATAAAAACATAAAAAAACAATTAATAAAAATTGAAATTGGGTAATTTATATTGATTAATTATGTAATAATAATAAAATAATATAATAATAATAAAATAATAATAATAATAATAATAATAAAACTGTGTCTATAGCGGTGTTGGGGCAGATCGTAATCTGCTAGCAAACGATTCGCGCTGCAAGCTAGCTCTGCAGCTCGGGCTTGATTTCCCAGGCAATGAACTCAAATGCAACTCAAATTTAAAACTCGGTTATGTGCACGTGTCATCTAAAAAGCCGTTGATGTAGGTATTTTTTATGTATTCTTCTTTCCATTCCAGAATGGCTATTAATAGACACGCTGTGTGGTAAGAGATATTTTCCTGCTTAGAACTAACTGCTTACACATCGAATGTGAATTTCTGCAGGCTAATGGCGGATGAACCATCGATTCTTCGTCGAGACTGTATTCAGAAATTGGCTGCAAATATAGCCTACTCTGCTTAAAAACTCAACGTAATTACTTTCCCAAACAATTAAAGCGAAACCTTGCACTGCAACGGTCTTGCACATTCACGCTAATTCACGCACCACTTTCCCAAACCTAGTCCTTGTCTTTCTCCTCTTTTCCATTTACCCCCTCTCACTCAACCTTGTTTTATTAAAAATATTATTAGCCTTCTTTCACTCTTACCTCCATCTCCGCCTTGTTTTCCTGCAGACTTATGTCTGGCTCTGGCATAAGCTCCCGCTCCTTCATATCTGTGCTGCTACGTCTTTTTCTACACTTCGAACTGTGAGCGGAAATGTCCGTGTAAGAAGGCCAGCCAATCGTTGATCGGACGCAATGATTGGCTGACCAACGTGGCACTCTTCATGTTTACCAGCTCATCCTTGCGCGGATTCCCTGATGCGTCAGTGCGTCAATGTAACAGCCCGCAACTGCACCACCTACCTTTAGCACGTTTGGGACGCATGGACAGCGATGTTCAAATACATTTAATTGCATCTGAGACAACAAGGGAATTAAACACAATTTAGCTGTCCTAATACAAGTAAGTAAAATAAATAAAATTAAAGAAAGCACCAGGAGATGTAGCTTAAAGCTGGACAATCTGTCCCTTGTCTCAGACATGTGGGAAAATACCCAGCGTCATCTCCTGGGAATTCGACAACAGTCAGGCCAAACAAGATGTTGTAAAAAAATAATATCATGGTTGCTGTAACTGATGGATACACTGTAACCAGACTAACTCTTTTTAAAGACTTTAGGCAAGTCAAATTGATTTTCTATAGCACATCTCATGTACAACTGACGTTTGACAATATTCCAAAAAAATATTGCTTTGCAATGTTCAAACCATAGTTGGTGTTCAAGCTGTAGTCGGAAGTGTTCATATTAAACGAGGTTGCCGTCCTGTATTTCCACCTTCTTAATCAGTAGTCCTACAGTTTTCCATGTAAATTATACTGTTTGTTCTTTATGTACACCTTGGCATACATTTAATATGTAAATTTACCCTAACATGCAGTTGCAGTATTGTTTAGTACAACTCTATTTGAGTTTAGTGCGGTATTGCTCGTGAAAGATATCTAGGACTTTATTAGTTATTTTTCTTGACGTTCCAGTGCGCTACGTGTTTTACGAGGCATTATTCTATTTGGCCACTGGGTGGCAGCATTGTATTGTGTTCAAGTAGTAAAGTCAAGTTAGCCTTAGAGGCAGATTTATGCCTACCTGAAAACATTATTACCAGTATTTAGCCAGATGATCAGTTCAAATTTATATTTGCTATGAATGTAAATATTCTTCCTTCTTTATTAGAATTTCAGACCACACACAGACAAGAACAAAGTGGATTTAATATTATTATACTGTTGCTGTGCTGTAATAAGCCTGGGTGTGAGAAGGAATCCACTCATGAAGCTGAACTGAAAAGTTTTTGAATATAAAAATGAAACTGGAATTAGAATGTGCTGAAATGGTGGAAAGTTGACTGGAAATGATTGTAAAAAGTGGTTGAAGATGGTTGAAAAGGCTGAAATGTGCTTGTTAAACAGTGTATAAGAAGCAAAAAAGAGAGTTGAGCAATTTTAAGCTCAAACAGGTATTTAAATGTATTTGAAATGGCGAAACGTTGAACTGAAATGTGCTAAAGAAAGTTGCATGGCTTAAAATGGCTGAGCTGTGCTTGCTGAAGCATCAGCTGAAGTAATCATAAGTCAATAGTTGGAAGGATTTAAAGCACAAGCAGGTGTTTAAATGTAGTTAAAATGGTGGAAAGCTGAACTGAAATGTGCTTAAGATAGTTCAACATGGCTGAAAAGGGCTGAATTATGGTTGTTGAAGAAGTATATATGAAGCTTAAGTCAATAGTTGGAAGGATTTAAAGCACAAGCAGGTGTTTAAATGTAGTTAAAAAGGTGGAAAGCTGAACTGAAATGTGGTTAAGATAGTTCAACATGGCTGAAAATGGCTGAATTATGGTTGTTGAAGAGGTATATATGAAGCTGAAGTCAATAGTTGTTTAAATGTAGTTAAAATGGTGGAAAGTTGAAGTAAAATGTGGTTAAGATAGTTCAACATGGCTGAAAATGGCTGAAGTCTGGGTGTTGAAGCCTCAGCTGAAGTAATCATGAAGCTGAAGCTAAATAGTTAAAGTATTTAAAGCTGAATGATTGTACTGAAATGCTGAAAAGATGGCTGAAGATAGTGAAAGATAGCTGAAATGTGACTTTTGAAAAAGTATTTATTAAGCTGAAGTGAAAAGTTGAAGGATTGAAAGCTCAAAGTGGAGTTAAAAGGTGCTGAAAGATTGCTGAAGATGGCTGAAAAATGGTTGTTGAAGAAGTATATATGAAGCTGAAATGAAGAGTTCAACCATTTAAAGCACAAATTGGTGTTTAAATGTAGTTAAAATGGTGGAAAGTTGAACTGAAATGTGCTTAAGATAGTGAAACATGGCTGAAAATGGCTGAAGTCTGCTTGCTGAAGCACCAGCTGAAGTAATCATGAAGCTGAAGTCAATAGTTAAAGGATTTACAGCTGAAAGTGAATATTAAAGGTGCTGAACTGGTTGAATGTAGAGCAAATGATTGTAAAAGGCAGAAAGAGCTGAAAAAGAGGTGAATTGGCAGCTGAAACACAGTCAATCATATAAGTGAGCAGCAAAGGACATGATGGGAGGACAGATAGAGGAGGAGAGATAGAGGAGGACATGTGGCCTCAAGGACAAGGAGGAGACAGGAGAAGAGGACAGAGACATATGTGGACTCATTAGGAGGACAAAACCAGGTGAGAAATCCATAATCTGGATCAATAAGACTGAATGTATGAGGTCAAAGGTCAGCTGGCTCCTAACAGCTGAGAGCACTCAGTGAGTTGTCATGACAACAGCCCCTCACTTAACTGACAGGCACAGACTGGGAAAAGAGCAGAGCAGAACTGCCGAATCACTCTGCGCACCTCTCGAACTCCTCGCTCCTGACAGAAAACTTTAGGAGATATCCAAATAATTCTTTCACCGTGAGCGCCAGGAGGGTCTGAGGAAGGCAGGGATGTAATTTATTCATCCCTACTTTGAACAGAATTTAAATGGTGGCGAGTTAAAAACAGAGGAGAAATGCACTTTGACCCAGAATCCTGCCTCTGATTTGAATGGAAGGGTATAGGAGCAAAAGTTGACTTTTGCTCGCTTGGAGAGGCGTAACTCAAAATCTATAAGTCCCAGCTCTGTCGTGCTTGGTTCTATTCGAAGCCAACTTAAATTCCTCCGTTTTGATGTATAATGTATGTCTCTACGATGAAAATTGTAGGAGTTATGAGAATTTGTTTGAGTGGCGGAACAGGCTGAAAAGCTAGAGGGCGCTAGAGTGACAAGAGATTTTGTTGAAAATCAAGATTTTGATGATTTTTAAACTTCCATAAATCCAAAACCGTAAAACATATCGGCAAAAAAAGTCATTTTTAAATAGCCCAATCCATTGTGAGTTGTTTAAAGTTTGAATGGTGTTTCTAGCTGAAAGTATGTAAAAGTAGTAGGAGTTGAAAGAAGCGGAAGTTTTTGAATGAGCTGAAACGTTTTCCATTGATTTCAATGGCAAAATATTTTTGTTTAAAGTTAAATATTTTAAAAAGTATAAAAGTTATAAATACCAAAAGTCAGAGCAGGAATGTCCTGAACGAGCTGAACGTTTTGATACCAAAATTGTTGAAATAGCACAAAAAATGCGGAAGGAGGAAGGTGCCTAAAAACGGCGGAAGAATAATAATAATAATAATAATAATAATAAAGAAAAACAGGAAAACTATAGTGTGAATGCTTGAAAGCATTCACACAATAAAGAAAAACAGGAAAACTATAGTGTGAATGCTTAACAGCATTCACACAATAATAATAATAATAATAAAGAAAAACAGGAAAACTATAGTGTGAATGCTTAACAGCATTCACACAACTAGAAAAAGCTGTTATTGCATAACAGCATGTGTGAATGCTGTCATGCTGAATGATTGAAATAAAATGCTGAAAAATGGCTGAAGATGGTTAAAAAAGGCTGAAATGTCTTTGTTGAAGAAATATTTATTAAGCTGAAGTGAAAAGTTGAAGGATTTAAAGCTCAAACTGGAGTTAAAAGGTGCTGAAAGGGTGAAAGGTTGAAGTGAAATGATTGCTGAAGATGGCTGAAAAGGGCTGAAATATGGTTGTTAAAGAAATATAAAGCTGAAATGAAGAGTTTAACAATTTAAAGCACAAATTGGTGTTTAAATGTAGTTAAAATGGTGTAAAGCTGAACTGAAATGTGCTTATGATAGTCAAACATGGCTGTAACTGGCTGAAGTGTGCTTGCTAAAGCATCCGCTGAAGTAATCATGAAGGTGAAGTAATTGGAAAAAACTAAAATGCTGAAAAGATGGCTGGAGATAGTGAAAGATAGCTGAAATGGGACTTTTGAAAAGTATTTATTAAGCTGAAGTGAGAAGTTGAAGGATGTAAAGCTCAAACTGGAGTTAAAAGGTGCTGAAAGGGTGAAAGGTTGAAGCGCAAACTGTGCTGCTGTCCGTGGTGCTGTCAGGAGGTGTGTGGACACCCACAACAGACTAATGAAAGCTCAAAGTGGAGTTAAAAGGTGCTGAAAGATTGCTGAAGATGGCTGAAAAATGGTTGTTGAAGAAGTATATATGAAGCTGAAATGAAGAGTTCAACCATTTAAAGCACAAATTGGTGTTTAAATGTAGTTAAAATGGTGGAAAGTTGAACTGAAATGTGCTTAAGATAGTGAAACATGGCTGAAAATGGCTGAAGTCTGCTTGCTGAAGCACCAGCCGAAGTAATCATGAAGCTGAAGTCAATAGTTAAAGGATTTACAGCTGAAAGTGAATATTAAAGGTGCTGAACTGGTTGAATGTAGAGCAAATGATTGTAAAAGGCAGAAAGAGCTGAAAAAGAGGTGAATTGGCAGCTGAAACACAGTCAATCATATAAGTGAGCAGCAAAGGACATGATGAGAGGACAGACAGAGGAGGAGAGATAGAGGAGGACATGTGGCCTCAAGGACAAGGAGGAGACAGGAGAAAAGGACAGAGACATATGTGGACTCATTAGGAGGACAAAACCAGGTGAGAAATCCATAATCTGGATCAATAAGACTGAATGTATGAGGTCAAAGGTCAGCTGGCTCCTAACAGCTGAGAGCACTCAGTGAGTTGTCATGACAACAGCCCCTCACTTAACTGACAGGCACAGACTGGTAAAAGAGCAGAGCAGAACTGCCGAATCACTCTGCGCACCTCTCGAACTCCTCGCTCCTGACAGAAAACTTTAGGAGATATCCAAATAATTCTTTCACCGTGAGCGCCAGGAGGGTCTGAGGAAGGCAGGGATGTAATTTATTCATCCCTACTTTGAACAGAATTTAAATGGTGGCGAGTTAAAAACAGAGGAGAAATGCACTTTGACCCAGAATCCTGCCTCTGATTTGAATGGAAGGGTATAGGAGCAAAAGTTGACTTTTGCTCGCTTGGAGAGGCGTAACTCAAAATCTATAAGTCCCAGCTCTGTCGTGCTTGGTTCTATTCGAAGCCAACTTAAATTCCTCCGTTTTGATGTATAATGTATGTCTCTACGATGAAAATTGTAGGAGTTATGAGAATTTGTTTGAGTGGCGGAACAGACTGAAAAGCTAGAGGGCGCTAGAGTGACAAGAGATTTTGTTGAAAATCAAGATTTTGATGATTTTTAAACTTCCATAAATCCAAAACCGTAAAACATATCGGCAAAAAAAGTCATTTTTAAATAGCCCAATCCATTGTGAGTTGTTTAAAGTTTGAATGGTGTTTCTAGCTGAAAGTATGTAAAAGTAGTAGGAGTTGAAAGAAGCGGAAGTTTTTGAATGAGCTGAAACGTTTTCCATTGATTTCAATGGCAAAATATTTTTGTTTAAAGTTAAATATTTTAAAAAGTATAAAAGTTATAAATACCAAAAGTCAGAGCAGGAATGTCCTGAACGAGCTGAACGTTTTGATACCAAAATTGTTGAAATAGCACAAAAAATGCGGAAGGAGGAAGGTGCCCAAAAACGGCGGAAGAATAATAATAATAACTAGAAAAAGCTGTTATTGCATAACAGCATGTGTGAATGCTGTCATGCTGAATGATTGAAATAAAATGCTGAAAAATGGCTGAAGATGGTTAAAAAAGGCTGAAATGTCTTTGTTGAAGAAATATTTATTAAGCTGAAGTGAAAAGTTGAAGGATTTAAAGCTCAAACTGGAGTTAAAAGGTGCTGAAAGGGTGAAAGGTTGAAGTGAAATGATTGCTGAAGATGGCTGAAAAGGGCTGAAATATGGTTGTTAAAGAAATATAAAGCTGAAATGAAGAGTTTAACAATTTAAAGCACAAATTGGTGTTTAAATGTAGTTAAAATGGTGTAAAGCTGAACTGAAATGTGCTTATGATAGTCAAACATGGCTGTAACTGGCTGAAGTGTGCTTGCTAAAGCATCCGCTGAAGTAATCATGGAGGTGAAGTAATTGGAAAAAACTAAAATGCTGAAAAGATGGCTGGAGATAGTGAAAGATAGCTGAAATGGGACTTTTGAAAAGTATTTATTAAGCTGAAGTGAGAAGTTGAAGGATGTAAAGCTCAAACTGGACTTTAAAGGTGCTGAAAGGATGAAAGGTTGAAGCGCAAACTGTGCTGCTGTCCGTGGTGCTGTCAGGAGGTGTGTGGACACCCACAACAGACTAATGAAAGCTCAAAGTGGAGTTAAAAGGTGCTGAAAGATTGCTGAAGATGGCTGAAAAATGGTTGTTGAAGAAGTATATATGAAGCTGAAATGAAGAGTTCAACCATTTAAAGCACAAATTGGTGTTTAAATGTAGTTAAAATGGTGGAAAGTTGAACTGAAATGTGCTTAAGATAGTGAAACATGGCTGAAAATGGCTGAAGTCTGCTTGCTGAAGCACCAGCCGAAGTAATCATGAAGCTGAAGTCAATAGTTAAAGGATTTACAGCTGAAAGTGAATATTAAAGGTGCTGAACTGGTTGAATGTAGAGCAAATGATTGTAAAAGGCAGAAAGAGCTGAAAAAGAGGTGAATTGGCAGCTGAAACACAGTCAATCATATAAGTGAGCAGCAAAGGACATGATGAGAGGACAGACAGAGGAGGAGAGATAGAGGAGGACATGTGGCCTCAAGGACAAGGAGGAGACAGGAGAAAAGGACAGAGACATATGTGGACTCATTAGGAGGACAAAACCAGGTGAGAAATCCATAATCTGGATCAATAAGACTGAATGTATGAGGTCAAAGGTCAGCTGGCTCCTAACAGCTGAGAGCACTCAGTGAGTTGTCATGACAACAGCCCCTCACTTAACTGACAGGCACAGACTGGTAAAAGAGCAGAGCAGAACTGCCGAATCACTCTGCGCACCTCTCGAACTCCTCGCTCCTGACAGAAAACTTTAGGAGATATCCAAATAATTCTTTCACCGTGAGCGCCAGGAGGGTCTGAGGAAGGCAGGGATGTAATTTATTCATCCCTACTTTGAACAGAATTTAAATGGTGGCGAGTTAAAAACAGAGGAGAAATGCACTTTGACCCAGAATCCTGCCTCTGATTTGAATGGAAGGGTATAGGAGCAAAAGTTGACTTTTGCTCGCTTGGAGAGGCGTAACTCAAAATCTATAAGTCCCAGCTCTGTCGTGCTTGGTTCTATTCGAAGCCAACTTAAATTCCTCCGTTTTGATGTATAATGTATGTCTCTACGATGAAAATTGTAGGAGTTATGAGAATTTGTTTGAGTGGCGGAACAGACTGAAAAGCTAGAGGGCGCTAGAGTGACAAGAGATTTTGTTGAAAATCAAGATTTTGATGATTTTTAAACTTCCATAAATCCAAAACCGTAAAACATATCGGCAAAAAAAAGTCATTTTTAAATAGCCCAATCCATTGTGAGTTGTTTAAAGTTTGAATGGTGTTTCTAGCTGAAAGTATGTAAAAGTAGTAGGAGTTGAAAGAAGCGGAAGTTTTTGAATGAGCTGAAACGTTTTCCATTGATTTCAATGGCAAAATATTTTTGTTTAAAGTTAAATATTTTAAAAAGTATAAAAGTTATAAATACCAAAAGTCAGAGCAGGAATGTCCTGAACGAGCTGAACGTTTTGATACCAAAATTGTTGAAATAGCACAAAAAATGCGGAAGGAGGAAGGTGCCCAAAAACGGCGGAAGAATAATAATAATAATAATAATAAAGAAAAACAGGAAAACTATAGTGTGAATGCTTAACAGCATTCACACAACTAGAAAAAGCTGTTATTAGCATAACAGCAAGTGTGAATGCTGTCACGCTGAACGGTCGGACTGAAATGCTCAAAGATAGTTAAAGAAGGTTAAAAAAGGCTGAAATGTCTTTTTTGAAGAAGTATTTATTAAGCTGAAGTGAAAAGTTGAAGGATTGAAAGCTCAAAGTGGAGGTAAAAGGTGCTGAAAGATTGCTGAAGATGGCTGAAAATGGTTGTTGAAGAAGTATATATGAAGCTGAAATGAAGAGTTCAACCATTTAAAGCACAAATTGGTGTTTAAATGTAGTTAAAATGGTGGAAAGTTGAACTGAAATGTGCTTAAGATAGTGAAACATGGCTGAAAATGGCTGAAGTCTGCTTGCTGAAGCACCAGCCGAAGTAATCATGAAGCTGAAGTCAATAGTTAAAGGATTTACAGCTGAAAGTGAATATTAAAGGTGCTGAACTGGTTGAATGTAGAGCAAATGATTGTAAAAGGCAGAAAGAGCTGAAAAAGAGGTGAATTGGCAGCTGAAACACAGTCAATCATATAAGTGAGCAGCAAAGGACATGATGAGAGGACAGACAGAGGAGGAGAGATAGAGGAGGACATGTGGCCTCAAGGACAAGGAGGAGACAGGAGAAGAGGACAGAGACATATGTGGACTCATTAGGAGGACAAAACCAGGTGAGAAATCCATAATCTGGATCAATAAGACTGAATGTATGAGGTCAAAGGTCAGCTGGCTCCTAACAGCTGAGAGCACTCAGTGAGTTGTCATGACAACAGCCCCTCACTTAACTGACAGGCACAGACTGGGAAAAGAGCAGAACTTCCGAATCACTCTGCGCACCGCTCGAACTCCTCGCTCCTGACAGAAAACTTTAGGAGATATCCAAATAATTCTTTCACCGTGAGCGCCAGGAGGGTCTGAGGAAGGCAGGGATGTAATTTATTCATCCCTACTTTGAACAGAATTTAAATGGTGGCGAGTTAAAAACAGAGGAGAAATGCACTTTGACCCAGAATCCTGCCTCTGATTTGAATGGAAGGGTATAGGAGCAAAAGTTGACTTTTGCTCGCTTGGAGAGGCGTAACTCAAAATCTATAAGTCCCAGCTCTGTCGTGCTTGGTTCTATTCGAAGCCAACTTAAATTCCTCCGTTTTGATGTATAATGTATGTCTCTACGATGAAAATTGTAGGAGTTATGAGAATTTGTTTGAGTGGCGGAACAGGCTGAAAAGCTAGAGGGCGCTAGAGTGACAAGAGATTTTGTTGAAAATCAAGATTTTGATGATTTTTAAACTTCCATAAATCCAAAACCGTAAAACATATCGGCAAAAAAAGTCATTTTTAAATAGCCCAATCCATTGTGAGTTGTTTAAAGTTTGAATGGTGTTTCTAGCTGAAAGTATGTAAAAGTAGTAGGAGTTGAAAGAAGCGGAAGTTTTTGAATGAGCTGAAACGTTTTCCATTGATTTCAATGGCAAAATATTTTTGTTTAAAGTTAAATATTTTAAAAAGTATAAAAGTTATAAATACCAAAAGTCAGAGCAGGAATGTCCTGAACGAGCTGAACGTTTTGATACCAAAATTGTTGAAATAGCACAAAAAATGCGGAAGGAGGAAGGTGCCCAAAAACGGCGGAAGAATAATAATAATAACTAGAAAAAGCTGTTATTGCATAACAGCATGTGTGAATGCTGTCATGCTGAATGATTGAAATAAAATGCTGAAAAGTGGCTGAAGATGGTTGAAAAAGGCTGAAATGTCTTTGTTGAAGAAGGATTTATTAAGCTGAAGTGAAAAGTTGAAGGACCTAAAGCTCAAAGTGGAGTGAAAAGGTGCTGAAAGGCTGAAAGGTTGACCTGAAATGTGCTTAAGATTACTGAAGATGGCTGAAAAGGGCTGAAATATGGTTGTTGAAGAAGTGTATATGAAGCTTAAGTCAATAGTTGGAAGGAATTAAAGCTCAAACTGGTGTTTAAATGTAGTTTAAATGGTAGAAAGCTGAAGTGAAATGTGCTTAAGATAGTTCAACAAGGCTGAAAATGGATGAAGTCTGGGTGTTGAAGCATCAGCTGAAGTAATCATGAAGCTGAAGTCAAAAGTTAAAGTATTTAAAGTTCAAACAGAATATTAAAGGTGCTGAACCGGTTGAATGCAGAAGAAGTCATTGTAAAAGGCAGAAAGAGCTGAACCAGAGTTGAATTGGCAGCTGAACCACAGTCCATCATGTAAGTGAGCAGCAAAGGACATGATGAGAGGACAGACAGAGGAGAGATGGGGGAGGACATGTGGCCTGCTGTAATGAGAAGGACAAGGAGGAGACAGCAGAAGAGGACAGAGAGACATACCTGGACTCAATAGGAGGCCAAAACCAGGTGAGAAGTCCTTAATCTGGATCAATAAAGCTGAATGAATTGGGTCAAAGGTCAGCTGGCTCCTAACAGCTGAGAGCACTCAGTGAGTCGTCATGACAACAGCCCCTCACTTAACTGACAAGCAGAACTGCACCGTTCCAATCACTCTGCGCACCTCCCAAACAACTGTTCATTAAAAGAAAATTATAAGAGTTATACAGATAATTTTTTCACCGTGAGTGCCAGGAGGGTCTGGGGAACGCAGGGATGTGGTTTATTTTACTGTAATGTGAACAGAATTTAAATGGTGACGAGTTAAAAACACATGAGAAATGCATTTTCCTCTTAGAATCCCGATTTGAATGGAAGTCTATGGGAGCAAAAGTGGACTTTTCCTCGCTTGGAGAGGCATAGCTAAAACTCTGTAAATCCCAGCTCTGTCATTCTTGGTTCTATTCGAAGCCAACAAAAATTCCTCCATTTTGATGTATAATTTATTTCTCTACGATGAAAATTGTGGGAGTGATAAGAATTTGTTTGGAGTAGTGGAATATGCTGAAAGGTTAGAGTGAGAGCTAGAGTGGGAGAGAGTGGAGTGAACATTCTAAAAGTTATCGATTTTTAAACTGCCATAAATCAATAACGCTAAAAGATATCAAAAAGTTGAATAGAAGTTTAATAGCCCAATCCCTTGTGAGTTGTTTAAAGTTTGAATGGTGTCTCTAGCTGAAAGTATGCTGAAGTTCTAAGAGCTGAAAGAGCTGAAAGTTTTTGAAGGAGGTGAAGGCTGAAGAGCTGAAATGCCATTCATTTCAATGGGAGCTAAAGAGCAATAAATTGATCAATAATTTGAAAAGTTGAACAGATATCAAAAAGTTGAATAGAAGCAGGAATCTCCTGAACGAGCTGAACGTTTTGATACCAAAATTGTTGAAATCGGCTGAAGCTAGCTCAAGATTTTGAACGACGAAAAACGGCGGAAGAATAATAATAATAAAAAGAATAATAAAGAAAAACAGGAAAACTATAGTGTGAATGCTTAACAGCATTCACACAACTAGAAAAAGCTGTTATTGCATAACAGCATGTGTGAATGCTGTCATGCTGAATGATTGAAATAAAATGCTGAAAAATGGCTGAAGATGGTTAAAAAAGGCTGAAATGTCTTTGTTGAAGAAATATTTATTAAGCTGAAGTGAAAAGTTGAAGGATTGAAAGCTCAAAGTGGAGATAAAAGGTGCTGAAAGATTGCTGAAGATGGCTGAAAAATGGTTGTTGAAGAAGTATATATGAAGCTGAAATGAAGAGTTCAACCATTTAAAGCACAAATTGGTGTTTAAATGTAGTTAAAATGGTGGAAAGTTGAACTGAAATGTGCTTAAGATAGTGAAACATGGCTGAAAATGGCTGAAGTCTGCTTGCTGAAGCACCAGCCGAAGTAATCATGAAGCTGAAGTCAATAGTTAAAGGATTTACAGCTGAAAGTGAATATTAAAGGTGCTGAACTGGTTGAATGTAGAGCAAATGATTGTAAAAGGCAGAAAGAGCTGAAAAAGAGGTGAATTGGCAGCTGAAACACAGTCAATCATATAAGTGAGCAGCAAAGGACATGATGAGAGGACAGACAGAGGAGGAGAGATAGAGGAGGACATGTGGCCTCAAGGACAAGGAGGAGACAGGAGAAAAGGACAGAGACATATGTGGACTCATTAGGAGGACAAAACCAGGTGAGAAATCCATAATCTGGATCAATAAGACTGAATGTATGAGGTCAAAGGTCAGCTGGCTCCTAACAGCTGAGAGCACTCAGTGAGTTGTCATGACAACAGCCCCTCACTTAACTGACAGGCACAGACTGGTAAAAGAGCAGAGCAGAACTGCCGAATCACTCTGCGCACCTCTCGAACTCCTCGCTCCTGACAGAAAACTTTAGGAGATATCCAAATAATTCTTTCACCGTGAGCGCCAGGAGGGTCTGAGGAAGGCAGGGATGTAATTTATTCATCCCTACTTTGAACAGAATTTAAATGGTGGCGAGTTAAAAACAGAGGAGAAATGCACTTTGACCCAGAATCCTGCCTCTGATTTGAATGGAAGGGTATAGGAGCAAAAGTTGACTTTTGCTCGCTTGGAGAGGCGTAACTCAAAATCTATAAGTCCCAGCTCTGTCGTGCTTGGTTCTATTCGAAGCCAACTTAAATTCCTCCGTTTTGATGTATAATGTATGTCTCTACGATGAAAATTGTAGGAGTTATGAGAATTTGTTTGAGTGGCGGAACAGACTGAAAAGCTAGAGGGCGCTAGAGTGACAAGAGATTTTGTTGAAAATCAAGATTTTGATGATTTTTAAACTTCCATAAATCCAAAACCGTAAAACATATCGGCAAAAAAAGTCATTTTTAAATAGCCCAATCCATTGTGAGTTGTTTAAAGTTTGAATGGTGTTTCTAGCTGAAAGTATGTAAAAGTAGTAGGAGTTGAAAGAAGCGGAAGTTTTTGAATGAGCTGAAACGTTTTCCATTGATTTCAATGGCAAAATATTTTTGTTTAAAGTTAAATATTTTAAAAAGTATAAAAGTTATAAATACCAAAAGTCAGAGCAGGAATGTCCTGAACGAGCTGAACGTTTTGATACCAAAATTGTTGAAATAGCACAAAAAATGCGGAAGGAGGAAGGTGCCCAAAAACGGCGGAAGAATAATAATAATAATTAAAGCCGCAAGCGGCATCCATCGGGTCCGAGCTGCCTGGACCCCGCCACCCGATGTCGCCATGACAACAGGTGGTGTAATGCGTGAAGAACCCAACCTGTATGAATCCTGTCAATTTTGGTGCAGTTCCCATGTATTCCTATGGAGATATGAGCAAACCGTGTTTAATGGCGAGGAGGCTTTTTCCGTCGGTTGCCACGGTTACAGGCTTTTTCCTATTAGAAAGATTTGAGGAGCGTCTGGTCCCCAACTTGTCAGGAAGCTTCCCACCAAGTTTGGAGTCAGTCGCACGAATTCCCTCAGACTAGTTCGTTCAAATGGCAGAGAAAACCAAGATGGGGGTCACCCAGTTGCCATGGCAACAGGTGTTCGATTGAGTTCTTTGCTGGACTTGGGGTGTCACACGTATGAATACTGTCAAGTTTGGTGCAGATCGCACGCATTTCTATGGAGATATGAGCAAACCGTGTTTCATGGCGAGGTCATTTTCCATCGGTTGCCACGGTAACACGCTTTCTGCTATTAGAAAGATTTGAGGAGCGTTTGGTCCCCAACTTGTCAGGAAGCTTCCCACCAAGTTTGGAGTCAGTCGCACGAATCCCCTCAGACTAGTTCGCTCAAATGGCAGAGAAAACCAAGATGGCGGTCACCCAGTTGCCATGGCAACAGGTGTTCGATTGACTTCTTTGCTGGACTTGGGGTGTCACAAGTATGAATCCTATCAAGTTTGGTGCAGATCCCACGTATTTCTATGGAGATATGAGCAAACCGTGTTTCATGGCGAGAAGGCGTTTTTCCGTCGGTTGCCACGGTAACACGCTTTCTGCTATTAGAAAGATTTGAGGAGCGTTTGGTCCCCAACTTGTCAGGAAGCTTCCCACCAAGTTTGGAGTGAATCGCACGAATCCCCTCAGACTAGTTCGTTCAAATACGATGTGTGTAAAGTGCAAAAACTGGCAAAAAAATGGCCGTACACGCCAAGATGGCGGGCACCCTGTTGCCATGGCAACAGATGTTCTATTGAGTTTTTTGGTCGACTCAGGGTGTTACACGTGTGTGCCGAGTTTCGTGTTCCTACGTCGAAGTAGACGTTCGGGACCCCATTCATGTGGTGATTTTAGGTGAGTCTAGGTGGCGCTGTTGAGCCGATTTTGCATTGAAGTCAATGCGGACTTTAGAATATGAAATTTTTCACCGGGCTTGATGTGTGTGCCAAATTTCACAACTTTTCATGGGTGTTTAGGGGGTGATATTTAGGCTCAAAATGCTTAGAAGGAGAAGGAGAACAATAATAAACATTTCAGGAACAATAGGGCCTTGCCATACTTTGTATGGCTCGGACCCTAATTAAAGCCGCAAGCGGCATCCATCGGGTCCGAGCGTCCTGGACCCCGCCACCCGTCTCATACACCTGTTCCTAGCATGGTAGGTAGCCTGGTAACATGGTAGGTGACATGGTAAAACACGTAGCTGAGAATCTGAAACGTTGAAATACCTAGTTAGGATTTTTTGCTTGCATGCTAATTCTGCTAGCTAACATGCTATGTTGCCATGACAACAGGTGGTGTAATGCGTTAGGGACCCAACAAGTATGAATCCTGTCAAGTTTGGTGCAGATCCCACGTATTGTTATGGAGATATAAGCAAAGCATGTTTCCTGGCGAGAAGGCTTTTTCCGTCGGTTGCCACGGTTACAGGCTTTCTCCTATTAGAAAGATTTGAATAGCGTTTGGTCCCCAACTTGTCAGTAACGTTCCCACCAAGTTTGGAGTCAGTCGCACGAATCCCCCCCAGACTAGTTCGTTCAAATGGCAGTGAAATCCAAGATGGCGGCCACCCCGTTGCCATGGCAACAGGTGTTCGATTGACTTCTTTGCTGGACTTGGGGTGTCACAAGTATGAATCCTGTCAAGTTTGGTGCAGATCCCATGTATTCCTATGGAGATATAAGCAAACCGTGTTTCATGGCGAGGGCATTTTTCCGTCGGTTGCCACGGTTACACGCTTTTTCCTATTAGAAAGATTTGAGGAGCGTTTGGTCCCCAACTTATTAGGAAGCTTCCCACCAAGTTTGGAGTCAGTGGCACGAATCCCCTCAGACTAGTTTGTTAAAATGTGAGTGAAATCCAAGATGGCGGGCAGTCCGTTGCCATGGCAACAGGTGTTTGATTGACTTCTTTGCTGGACTTGGGGTGCGACACGTATGAATACTGTGAACTTTGGTGCAGATCCCATCTATTTCTGTGGAGATATGAGCAAACCGTGTTTAATGGCGAGGTCTTTTTCCATCGGTTGCCACGGTAACACGCTTTCTGCTATTAGAAAGATTTGAGGAGCGTTTTTTTCCCCAACTTGTCAGGAAGGTCCCCACCGAGTTTGGAGTCGGTCGGACCATTCCCCTCAGACTAGTTCGTTCAAATGGCAGTGAAATCCAAGATGGCGGGCGACCCGTTGCCATGGTAAGAGGTGTTTGATTGACTTCTTTGCTGGATTTGGGGTGTCACACGTATGAATACTGTCAAGTTTGGTGGAGATCCCATCTATTTCTATGGAGATATAAGCAAACCGTGTTTCATGGCGAGAAGGTGTTTTTCTGTCGCTTGCCACGGTAACACGCTTTCTGCTATTAGAAAGATTTGAGGAGCGTTTGGTCCCCAACTTGTCAGGAAGCTTCCCACCAAGTTTGGAGTGAATCGCACGAATCCCCTCAGACTAGTTCGTTCAAATACGATGTGTGTAAAGTGCAAAAAATGGCAAAAAAAATGGCCGTACACGCCAAGATGGCGGGCACCCTGTTGCCATGGCAACAGATGTTCTATTGAGTTTTTTGGTCGACTCAGGGTGTTACACGTGTGTGCCGAGTTTCGTGTTCCTACGTCGAAGTAGACGTTCGGGACCCCATTCATGTGGTGATTTTTGGTGAGTCTAGGTGGCGCTGTTGAGCCGATTTTGCATTGAAGTCAATGCGGACTTTAGAATATGAAATTTTTCACCGGGCTTGATGTGTGTGCCAAATTTCACAACTTTTCATGGGTGTTTAGGGGGTGATATTTAGGCTCAAAATGCTTAGAAGGAGAAGGAGAACAATAATAAACATTTCAGGAACAATAGGGCCTTGCCATACTTTGTATGGCTCGGACCCTAACTAGAAAAAGCTGTTATTAGCATAACAGCAAGTGTGAATGCTGTCACGCTGAACGGTCGGACTGAAATGCTCAAAGATAGTTAAAGAAGGTTAAAAAAGGCTGAAATGTCTTTTTTGAAGAAGTATTTATTAAGCTGAAGTGAAAAGTTGAAGGATTGAAAGCTCAAAGTGGAGGTAAAAGGTGCTGAAAGATTGCTGAAGATGGCTGAAAATGGTTGTTGAAGAAGTATATATGAAGCTGAAATGAAGAGTTCAACCATTTAAAGCACAAATTGGTGTTTAAATGTAGTTAAAATGGTGGAAAGTTGAACTGAAATGTGCTTAAGATAGTGAAACATGGCTGAAAATGGCTGAAGTCTGCTTGCTGAAGCACCAGCCGAAGTAATCATGAAGCTGAAGTCAATAGTTAAAGGATTTACAGCTGAAAGTGAATATTAAAGGTGCTGAACTGGTTGAATGTAGAGCAAATGATTGTAAAAGGCAGAAAGAGCTGAAAAAGAGGTGAATTGGCAGCTGAAACACAGTCAATCATATAAGTGAGCAGCAAAGGACATGATGAGAGGACAGACAGAGGAGGAGAGATAGAGGAGGACATGTGGCCTCAAGGACAAGGAGGAGACAGGAGAAGAGGACAGAGACATATGTGGACTCATTAGGAGGACAAAACCAGGTGAGAAATCCATAATCTGGATCAATAAGACTGAATGTATGAGGTCAAAGGTCAGCTGGCTCCTAACAGCTGAGAGCACTCAGTGAGTTGTCATGAC